>NW_026044043.1:0-292000 GCF_937001465.1 Orcinus orca | reverse complement strand
TCTGGTTCCGGCATGGCACGCTGAGCCTTTGGTTAATTCCTCTTCCTGGTGGGAAATGAGAGTTAAATTTTCCCGTCCAGACACCTCCAGCTAGTCTCTCATTGGTTCTCCCTATTCCTGTTCATCTTCCGCGGAATTTGCAAACTGGGCCAAACAGGAGGTTAAAGGCACTGACTCTCCAAGTCGGGAGAGTGTTAGTAAAGCATCTGGAATGTTGCACCCGAGTACCAGGGGACGAGACCTGAGACATATTTCAACACGTCTCCCGATCACACGGTTGATCGTACTCTGGGTTCCACATGCATGTTTTAGCTGAAGGAAGAATCCCTTAAACCTGGAGAGTTGAGACCCGTGGAATGGGTACCATGCAATATGACTTCAAAGGGTCTTCATTTGCTCACCAAAACTCTCCAATCCTATCACTGCTGCGTTTTTGCCCCTGTACTCACGATTGATTCACTTTCAGAGACATAGCAATCCATAGGTTTTAAGATACTTACTAGTCAGGTACATTATTAGGCGTTTAATATGGGGTTTTGAGTCCATTTCGTTGAGCAAGGAGTAGCTCTTGCCTATTACATATTTGGCTTAAGGAACTTTATCTGTGCTCATTTCAATCTCTGGTTTTATGCAGCACCCCAACTCACCTTTCCCCTTAAGCAAGCATAAGTTGATTTTCTAAATTTGGGACCATGTTCTGTTTTGAAATTCAGTTCCTGTGTAGCCAAGTTTACATTCCGTGTATTAGTGATATCTTATGATGTTTCTTTTTCTGTGTGACTTATTTCAGTTAGAATCATCATACCTGAATCCACGCATTATGCTGCTATGGGCCTGATGACATAGATGTCATTGCTGAGTGATATTGCATTGTACGTAAGTACCACAACTTCTTTATCCATTTTTCGCTTTATGCGATATTGAACTTGTACCGTAAATGAGTTTCTTGTAAACAGAGCCATCCCAAACTTTGGGGTGGCTGTGTCTTTTTGATTTTAATTTCCCTAAGCTATAGGACCATAAGTGGAAGTGCCCTAGGCTCTGTTGCTTTGTTTTTTAGATGTTTCAGGAAACACCATACACTTCTCCCAAGTGGCTGTTGGCAATTTACATCCCGCCCATCAGCATAACAAGGCTCCCAGTTCTCCATGGCCTGTCCTGCCTTTCTGGATTTTACACTTTTTTCAGATGGCCCATTTGACGGGGGGGAAGTGAGACTTCATTGTAGTGCAGATTTCCTTTGCAAGCTTGCTTGGTTGGCCAAAAAGGGCGTATGCGTTTTTTCCTGAATATATTCAGGAAAAAACGCATACGCCCTTTTTGGCCAAGTGCATCATTGTTGACCTTCTGCCTCTTTTCCTATGCTTTAAATGCAATTCCAGTCTACCTCCTGAAATCGGTTTCCTGCAATTCTGCCCGGCTTTCAGGTCCTCTTGGCAGCCTTACTTCAGTATATTTTTGGATGATAGCTGTCATTTATAACTCTGCAGGTTTGTGAATTACAGTGCCCCTGAGCTCCTTTCTTCAACTCGCTTTCTTGTGAGCTGGCCGCAACACCGCAGGATTGCTTCAGGCCCTAGTCTGGTTCCGGCATGGCACGCTGAGCCTTTGGTTAATTCCTCTTCCTGGTGGGAAATGAGAGTTAAATTTTCCCGTCCAGACACCTCCAGCTAGTCTCTCGTTGGTTCTCCCTATTCCTGTTCATCTTCCGCGGAATTTGCAAACTAGGCCAAACAGGAGGTTAAAGGCACTGACTCTCCAAGTCGGGAGAGTGTTAGTAAAGCATCTGGAATGTTGCACCCGAGTACCAGGGGACGAGACCTGAGACATATTTCAACACGTCTCCCGATCACATGGTTGATCATACTCTGGGTTCCACATGCATGTTTTAGCTGAAGGAAGAATCCCTTAAACCTGGAGAGTTGAGACCCGTGGAATGGGTACCATGCAATATGACTTCAAAGGGTCTTCATTTGCTCACCAAAACTCTCCAATCCTATCACTGCTGCGTTTTTGCCCCTGTACTCACGATTGATTCACTTTCAGAGACATAGCAATCCATAGGTTTTAAGGTACTTACTAGTCAGGTACATTATTAGGCGTTTAATATGGGGTTTTGAGTCCATTTCGTTGAGCAAGGAGTAGCTCTTGTCCATTACATATTTGGCTTAAGGAACTTTATCTGTGCTCATTTCAATCTCTGGTTTTATGCAGCACCCCAACTCACCTTTCCCCTTAAGCAAGCATAAGTTGGTTTTCTAAATTTGGGACCATGTTTTGTTTTGAAATTCAGTTCCTGTTTAGCCAAGTTTACATTCCGTGTATTAGTGATATCTTATGATGTTTCTTTTTCTGTGTGACTTATTTCAGTTAGAATCATCATACCTGAAACCACGCATTATGCTGCTATGGGCCTGATGACATAGATGTCATTGCTGAGTGATATTGCATTGTACGTAAGTACCACAACTTCTTTATCCATTTTTCGCTTTATGCGATATTGAACTTGTACCGTAAACGAGGTTCTTGTAAACAGAGCCGTCCCAAACTTTGGGGTGGCTGTGTCTTTTTGATTTTAATTTCCCTAAGCTATAGGACCATAAGTGGAAGTGCCCTAGGCTCTGTTGCTTTGTTTTTTAGATGTTTCAGGAAACACCATACACTTCTCCCGAGTGGCTGTTGGCAATTTACATCCCGCCCATCAGCATAACAAGGCTCCCAGTTCTCCATGGCCTGTCCTGCCTTTCTGGATTTTACACTTTTTTCAGATGGCCCTTTTGACGGGGGGGAAGTGAGACTTCATTGTAGTGCAGATTTCCTTTGCAAGCTTGCTTGGTTGGCCAAAAAGGGCGTATGCGTTTTTTCCTGAATATATTCAGGAAAAAACGCATACGCCCTTTTTGGCCAAGTGCATCATTGTCGACCTTCTGCCTCTTTTCCTATGCTTTAAATGCAATTCCAGTCTACCTCCTGAAATCGGTTTCCTGCAATTCTGCCCGGCTTTCAAGTCCTCTTGGCAGCCTTACTCCAGTATATTTTTGGATGATAGCTGTCATTTATAACTCTGCAGGTTTGTGAATTACAGTGCCCCTGAGCTCCTTTCTTCAACTCGCTTTCTTGTGAGCTGGCCGCAACACCGCAGGATTGCTTCAGGCCCTAATCTGGTTCCGGCATGGCACACGCTGAGCCTTTGGTTAATTCCTCTTCCTGGTGGGAAATGAGAGTTAAATTTTCCCGTCCAGACACCTCCAGCTAGTCTCTCATTGGTTCTCCCTATTCCTGTTCATCTTCCGCGGAATTTTGCAAACTGGGCCAAACAGGAGGTTAAAGGCACTGACTCTCCAAGTCGGGAGAGTGTTAGTAAAGCATCTGGAATGTTGCACCCGAGTACCAGGGGACGAGACCTGAGACATATTTCAACACGTCTCCCGATCACACGGTTGATCATACTCTGGGTTCCACATGCATGTTTTAGCTGAAGGAAGAATCCCTTAAACCTGGAGAGTTGAGACCCGTGGAATGGGTACCATGCAATATGACTTCAAAGGGTCTTCATTTGCTCACCAAAACTCTCCAATCCTATCACTGCTGCGTTTTTGCCCCTGTACTCACGATTGATTCACTTTCAGAGACATAGCAATCCATAGGTTTTAAGACACTTACTAGTCAGGTACATTATTAGGCGTTTGATATGGGGTTTTGAGTCCATTTCGTTGAGCAAGGAGTAGCTCTTGTCTATTACATATTTGGCTTAAGGAACTTTATCTGTGCTCATTTCAATCTCTGGTTTTATGCAGCACCCCAACTCACCTTTCCCCCTTAAGCAAGCATAAGTTGATTTTCTAAATTTGGGACCATGTTCTGTTTTGAAATTCAGTTCCTGTGTAGCCAAGTTTACATTCCGTGTATTAGTGATATCTTATGATGTTTCTTTTTCTGTGTGACTTATTTCAGTTAGAATCATCATACCTGAATCCACTCATTATGCTGCTATGGGCCTGATGACATAGATGTCATTGCTGAGTGATATTGCATTGTACGTAAGTACCACAACTTCTTTATCCATTTTTCGCTTTATGCGATATTGAACTTGTACCGTAAACGAGGGTTCTTGTAAACAGAGCCGTCCCAAACTTTGGGGTGGCTGTGTCTTTTTGATTTTAATTTCCCTAAGCTATAGGACCATAAGTGGAAGTGCCCTAGGCTCTGTTGCTTTGTTTTTTAGATGTTTCAGGAAACACCATACACTTCTCCCGAGTGGCTGTTGGCAATTTACATCCCGCCCATCAGCATAACAAGGCTCCCAGTTCTCCATGGCCTGTCCTGCCTTTCTGGATTTTACACTTTTTTCAGATGGCCCTTTTGACGGGGGGGAAGTGAGACTTCATTGTAGTGCAGATTTCCTTTGCAAGCTTGCTTGGTTGGCCAAAAAGGGCGTATGCGTTTTTTCCTGAATATATTCAGGAAAAAACGCATACGCCCTTTTTGGCCAAGTGCATCATTGTCGACCTTCTGCCTCTTTTCCTATGCTTTAAATGCAATTCCAGTCTACCTCCTGAAATCGGTTTCCTGCAATTCTGCCCGGTTTTCAAGTCCTCTTGGCAGCCTTACTTCAGTATATTTTTGGATGATAGCTGTCATTTATAACTCTGCAGGTTTGTGAATTACAGTGCCCCTGAGCTCCTTTCTTCAACTCGCTTTCTTGTGAGCTGGCCGCAACACCGCAGGATTGCTTCAGGCCCTAATCTGGTTCCGGCATGGCACGCTGAGCCTTTGGTTAATTCCTCTTCCTGGTGGGAAATGAGAGTTAAATTTTCCCGTCCAGACACCTCCAGCTAGTCTCTCATTGGTTCTCCCTATTCCTGTTCATCTTCCGCGGAATTTGCAAACTGGGCCAAACAGGAGGTTAAAGGCACTGACTCTCCAAGTCGGGAGAGTGTTAGTAAAGCATCTGGAATGTTGCACCCGAGTACCAGGGGACGAGACCTGAGACATATTTCAACACGTCTCCGATCACACGGTTGATCATACTCTGGGTTCCACATGCATGTTTTAGCTGAAGGAAGAATCCCTTAAACCTGGAGAGTTGAGACCCGTGGAATGGGTACCATGCAATATGACTTCAAAGGGTCTTCATTTGCTCACCAAAACTCTCCAATCCTATCACTGCTGCGTTTTTGCCCCTGTACTCACGATTGATTCACTTTCAGAGACATAGCAATCCATAGGTTTTAAGATACTTACTAGTCAGGTACATTCTTAGGCGTTTAATATGGGGTTTTGAGTCCATTTCGTTGAGCAAGGAGTAGCTCTTGCCTATTACATATTTGGCTTAAGGAACTTTATCTGTGCTCATTTCAATCTCTGGTTTTATGCAGCACCCCAACTCACCTTTCCCCTTAAGCAAGCATAAGTTGGTTTTCTAAATTTGGGACCATGTTTTGTTTTGAAATTCTGTTCCTGTGTAGCCAAGTTTACATTCCGTGTATTAGTGATATCTTATGATGTTTCTTTTTCTGTGTGACTTATTTCAGTTAGAATCATCATACCTGAAACCACGCATTATGCTGCTATGGGCCTGATGACATAGATGTCATTGCTGAGTGATATTGCATTATACGTAAGTACCACAACTTCTTTATCCATTTTTCGCTTTATGCGATATTGAACTTGTACCGTAAACGAGTTTCTTGTAAACAGAGCCATCCCAAACTTTGGGGTGGCTGTGTCTTTTTGATTTTAATTTCCCTAAGCTATAGGACCATAAGTGGAAGTGCCCTAGGCTCTGTTGCTTTGTTTTTTAGATGTTTCAGGAAACACCATACACTTCTCCCGAGTGGCTGTTGGCAATTTACATCCCGCCCATCAGCATAACAAGGCTCCCAGTTCTCCATGGCCTGTCCTGCCTTTCTGGATTTTACACTTTTTTCAGATGGCCCTTTTGACGGGGGGGAAGTGAGACTTCATTGTAGTGCAGATTTCCTTTGCAAGCTTGCTTGGTTGGCCAAAAAGGGCGTATGCGTTTTTTCCTGAATATATTCAGGAAAAAACGCATACGCCCTTTTTGGCCAAGTGCATCATTGTCGACCTTCTGCCTCTTTTCCTATGCTTTAAATGCAATTCCAGTCTACCTCCTGAAATCGGTTTCCTGCAATTCTGCCCGGCTTTCAAGTCCTCTTGGCAGCCTTACTCCAGTATATTTTTGGATGATAGCTGTCATTTATAACTCTGCAGGTTTGTGAATTACAGTGCCCCTGAGCTCCTTTCTTCAACTCGCTTTCTTGTGAGCTGGCCGCAACACCGCAGGATTGCTTCAGGCCCTAATCTGGTTCCGGCATGGCACGCTGAGCCTTTGGTTAATTCCTCTTCCTGGTGGGAAATGAGAGTTAAATTTTCCCGTCCAGACACCTCCAGCTAGTCTCTCATTGGTTCTCCCTATTCCTGTTCATCTTCCGCGGAATTTGCAAACTGGGCCAAACAGGAGGTTAAAGGCACTGACTCTCCAAGTCGGGAGAGTGTTAGTAAAGCATCTGGAATGTTGCACCCGAGTACCAGGGGAAGAGACCTGAGACATATTTCAACACGTCTCCCGATCACACGGTTGATCATACTCTGGGTTCCACATGCATGTTTTAGCTGAAGGAAGAATCCCTTAAACCTGGAGAGTTGAGACCCGTGGAATGGGTACCATGCAATATGACTTCAAAGGGTCTTCATTTGCTCACCAAAACTCTCCAATCCTATCACTGCTGCGTTTTTGCCCCTGTACTCACGATTGATTCACTTTCAGAGACATAGCAATCCATAGGTTTTAAGATACTTACTAGTCAGGTACATTATTAGGCGTTTCATATGGGGTTTTGAGTCCATTTCGTTGAGCAAGGAGTAGCTCTTGCCTATTACATATTTGGCTTAAGGAACTTTATCTGTGCTCATTTCAATCTCTGGTTTTATGCAGCACCCCAACTCACCTTTCCCCTTAAGCAAGCATAAGTAGATTTTCTAAATTTGGGACCATGTTCTGTTTTGAAATTCAGTTCCTGTGTAGCCAAGTTTACATTCCGTGTATTAGTGATATCTTATGATGTTTCTTTTTCTGTGTGACTTATTTCAGTTAGAATCATCATACCTGAATCCACTCGTTATGCTGCTATGGGCCTGATGACATAGATGTCATTGCTGAGTGATATTGCATTGTACGTAAGTACCACAACTTCTTTATCCATTTTTCGCTTTATGCGATATTGAACTTGTACCGTAAACGAGGTTCTTGTAAACAGAGCCGTCCCAAACTTTGGGGTGGCTGTGTCTTTTTGATTTTAATTTCCCTAAGCTATAGGACCATAAGTGGAAGTGCCCTAGGCTCTGTTGCTTTGTTTTTTAGATGTTTCAGGAAACAGCATACACTTCTCCCGAGTGGCTGTTGGCAATTTACATCCCGCCCATCAGCATAACAAGGCTTCCAGTTCTCCATGGCCTGTCCTGCCTTTCTGGATTTTACACTTTTTTCAGATGGCCCTTTTGACTGGGGGGAAGTGAGACTTCATTGTAGTGCAGATTTCCTTTGCAAGCTTGCTTGGTTGGCCAAAAAGGGCGTATGCGTTTTTTCCTGAATATATTCAGGAAAAAACGCATACGCCCTTTTTGGCCAAGTGCATCATTGTCGACCTTCTGCCTCTTTTCCTATGCTTTAAATGCAATTCCAGTCTACCTCCTGAAATCGGTTTCCTGCAATTCTGCCCGGCTTTCAAGTCCTCTTGGCAGCCTTACTCCAGTATATTTTTGGATGATAGCTGTCATTTATAACTCTGCAGGTTTGTGAATTACAGTGCCCCTGAGCTCCTTTCTTCAACTCGCTTTCTTGTGAGCTGGCCGCAACACCGCAGGATTGCTTCAGGCCCTAATCTGGTTCCGGCATGGCACGCTGAGCCTTTGGTTAATTCCTCTTCCTGGTGGGAAATGAGAGTTAAATTTTCCCGTCCAGACACCTCCAGCTAGTCTCTCATTGGTTCTCCCTATTCCTGTTCATCTTCCGCGGAATTTGCAAACTGGGCCAAACAGGAGGTTAAAGGCACTGACTCTCCAAGTCGGGAGAGTGTTAGTAAAGCATCTGGAATGTTGCACCCGAGTACCAGGGGACGAGAACTGAGACATATTTCAACACGTCTCCCGATCACACGGTTGATCATACTCTGGGTTCCACATGCATGTTTTAGCTGAAGGAAGAATCCCTTAAACCTGGAGAGTTGAGACCCGTGGAATGGGTACCATGCAATATGACTTCAAAGGGTCTTCATTTGCTCACCAAAACTCTCCAATCCTATCACTGCTGCGTTTTTGCCCCTGTACTCACGATTGATTCACTTTCAGAGACATAGCAATCCATAGGTTTTAAGATACTTACTAGTCAGGTACATTATTAGGCGTTTAATATGGGGTTTTGAGTCCATTTCGTTGAGCAAGGAGTAGCTCTTGCCTATTACATATTTGGCTTAAGGAACTTTATCTGTGCTCATTTCAATCTCTGGTTTTATGCAGCACCCCAACTCACCTTTCCCCTTAAGCAAGCATAAGTTGATTTTCTAAATTTGGGACCATGTTCTGTTTTGAAATTCAGTTCCTGTGTAGCCAAGTTTACATTCCGTGTATTAGTGATATCTTATGATGTTTCTTTTTCTGTGTGACTTATTTCAGTTAGAATCATCATACCTGAATCCACTCGTTATGCTGCTATGGGCCTGATGACATAGATGTCATTGCTGAGTGATATTGCATTGTACGTAAGTACCACAACTTCTTTATCCATTTTTCGCTTTATGCGATATTGAACTTGTACCATAAACGAGGTTCTTGTAAACAGAGCCGTCCCAAACTTTGGGGTGGCTGTGTCTTTTTGATTTTAATTTCCCTAAGCTATAGGACCATAAGTGGAAGTGCCCTAGGCTCTGTTGCTTTGTTTTTTAGATGTTTCAGGAAACAGCATACACTTCTCCCGAGTGGCTGTTGGCAATTTACATCCCGCCCATCAGCATAACAAGGCTCCCAGTTCTCCATGGCCTGTCCTGCCTTTCTGGATTTTACACTTTTTTCAGATGGCCCTTTTGACGGGGGGGAAGTGAGACTTCATTGTAGTGCAGATTTCCTTTGCAAGCTTGCTTGGTTGGCCAAAAAGGGCGTATGCGTTTTTTCCTGAATATATTCAGGAAAAAACGCATACGCCCTTTTTGGCCAAGTGCATCATTGTCGACCTTCTGCCTCTTTTCCTATGCTTTAAATGCAATTCCAGTCTACCTCCTGAAATCGGTTTCCTGCAATTCTGCCCGGCTTTCAAGTCCTCTTGGCAGCCTTACTCCAGTATATTTTTGGATGATAGCTGTCATTTATAACTCTGCAGGTTTGTGAATTACAGTGCCCCTGAGCTCCTTTCTTCAACTCGCTTTCTTGTGAGCTGGCCGCAACACCGCAGGATTGCTTCAGGCCCTAATCTGGTTCCGGCATGGCACGCTGAGCCTTTGGTTAATTCCTCTTCCTGGTGGGAAATGAGAGTTAAATTTTCCCGTCCAGACACCTCCAGCTAGTCTCTCATTGGTTCTCCCTATTCCTGTTCATCTTCCGCGGAATTTGCAAACTGGGCCAAACAGGAGGTTAAAGGCACTGACTCTCCAAGTCGGGAGAGTGTTAGTAAAGCATCTGGAATGTTGCACCCGAGTACCAGGGGACGAGAACTGAGACATATTTCAACACGTCTCCCGATCACACGGTTGATCATACTCTGGGTTCCACATGCATGTTTTAGCTGAAGGAAGAATCCCTTAAACCTGGAGAGTTGAGACCCGTGGAATGGGTACCATGCAATATGACTTCAAAGGGTCTTCATTTGCTCACCAAAACTCTCCAATCCTATCACTGCTGCGTTTTTGCCCCTGTACTCACGATTGATTCACTTTCAGAGACATAGCAATCCATAGGTTTTAAGATACTTACTAGTCAGGTACATTATTAGGCGTTTAATATGGGGTTTTGAGTCCATTTCATTGAGCAAGGAGTAGCTCTTGCCTATTACATATTTGGCTTAAGGAACTTTATCTGTGCTCATTTCAATCTCTGGTTTTATGCAGCACCCCAACTCACCTTTCCCCTTAAGCAAGCATAAGTTGATTTTCTAAATTTGGGACCATGTTCTGTTTTGAAATTCAGTTCCTGTGTAGCCAAGTTTACATTCCGTGTATTAGTGATATCTTATGATGTTTCTTTTTCTGTGTGACTTATTTCAGTTAGAATCATCATACCTGAATCCACTCGTTATGCTGCTATGGGCCTGATGACATAGATGTCATTGCTGAGTGATATTGCATTGTACGTAAGTACCACAACTTCTTTATCCATTTTTCGCTTTATGCGATATTGAACTTGTACCATAAAGGAGGTTCTTGTAAACAGAGCCGTCCCAAACTTTGGGGTGGCTGTGTCTTTTTGATTTTAATTTCCCTAAGCTATAGGACCATAAGTGGAAGTGCCCTAGGCTCTGTTGCTTTGTTTTTTAGATGTTTCAGGAAACAGCATACACTTCTCCCGAGTGGCTGTTGGCAATTTACATCCCGCCCATCAGCATAACAAGGCTCCCAGTTCTCCATGGCCTGTCCTGCCTTTCTGGATTTTACACTTTTTTCAGATGGCCCTTTTGACGGGGGGGAAGTGAGACTTCATTGTAGTGCAGATTTCCTTTGCAAGCTTGCTTGGTTGGCCAAAAAGGGCGTATGCGTTTTTTCCTGAATATATTCAGGAAAAAACGCATACGCCCTTTTTGGCCAAGTGCATCATTGTCGACCTTCTGCCTCTTTTCCTATGCTTTAAATGCAATTCCAGTCTACCTCCTGAAATCGGTTTCCTGCAATTCTGCCCGGCTTTCAAGTCCTCTTGGCAGCCTTACTCCAGTATATTTTTGGATGATAGCTGTCATTTATAACTCTGCAGGTTTGTGAATTACAGTGCCCCTGAGCTCCTTTCTTCAACTCGCTTTCTTGTGAGCTGGCCGCAACACCGCAGGATTGCTTCAGGCCCTAATCTGGTTCCGGCATGGCACGCTGAGCCTTTGGTTAATTCCTCTTCCTGGTGGGAAATGAGAGTTAAATTTTCCCGTCCAGACACCTCCAGCTAGTCTCTCATTGGTTCTCCCTATTCCTGTTCATCTTCCGCGGAATTTGCAAACTGGGCCAAACAGGAGGTTAAAGGCACTGACTCTCCAAGTCGGGAGAGTGTTAGTAAAGCATCTGGAATGTTGCACCCGAGTACCAGGGGACGAGAACTGAGACATATTTCAACACGTCTCCCGATCACACGGTTGATCATACTCTGGGTTCCACATGCATGTTTTAGCTGAAGGAAGAATCCCTTAAACCTGGAGAGTTGAGACCCGTGGAATGGGTACCATGCAATATGACTTCAAAGGGTCTTCATTTGCTCACCAAAACTCTCCAATCCTATCACTGCTGCGTTTTTGCCCCTGTACTCACGATTGATTCACTTTCAGAGACATAGCAATCCATAGGTTTTAAGATACTTACTAGTCAGGTACATTATTAGGCGTTTAATATGGGGTTTTGAGTCCATTTCGTTGAGCAAGGAGTAGCTCTTGCCTATTACATATTTGGCTTAAGGAACTTTATCTGTGCTCATTTCAATCTCTGGTTTTATGCAGCACCCCAACTCACCTTTCCCCTTAAGCAAGCATAAGTTGATTTTCTAAATTTGGGACCATGTTCTGTTTTGAAATTCAGTTCCTGTGTAGCCAAGTTTACATTCCGTGTATTAGTGATATCTTATGATGTTTCTTTTTCTGTGTGACTTATTTCAGTTAGAATCATCATACCTGAATCCACTCGTTATGCTGCTATGGGCCTGATGACATAGATGTCATTGCTGAGTGATATTGCATTGTACGTAAGTACCACAACTTCTTTATCCATTTTTCGCTTTATGCGATATTGAACTTGTACCATAAACGAGGTTCTTGTAAACAGAGCCGTCCCAAACTTTGGGGTGGCTGTGTCTTTTTGATTTTAATTTCCCTAAGCTATAGGACCATAAGTGGAAGTGCCCTAGGCTCTGTTGCTTTGTTTTTTAGATGTTTCAGGAAACACCATACACTTCTCCCGAGTGGCTGTTGGCAATTTACATCCCGCCCATCAGCATAACAAGGCTCCCAGTTCTCCATGGCCTGTCCTGCCTTTCTGGATTTTACACTTTTTTCAGATGGCCCTTTTGACGGGGGGGAAGTGAGACTTCATTGTAGTGCAGATTTCCTTTGCAAGCTTGCTTGGTTGGCCAAAAAGGGCGTATGCGTTTTTTCCTGAATATATTCAGGAAAAAACGCATACGCCCTTTTTGGCCAAGTGCATCATTGTCGACCTTCTGCCTCTTTTCCTATGCTTTAAATGCAATTCCAGTCTACCTCCTGAAATCGGTTTCCTGCAATTCTGCCCGGCTTTCAAGTCCTCTTGGCAGCCTTACTCCAGTATATTTTTGGATGATAGCTGTCATTTATAACTCTGCAGGTTTGTGAATTACAGTGCCCCTGAGCTCCTTTCTTCAACTCGCTTTCTTGTGAGCTGGCCGCAACACCGCAGGATTGCTTCAGGCCCTAATCTGGTTCCGGCATGGCACGCTGAGCCTTTGGTTAATTCCTCTTCCTGGTGGGAAATGAGAGTTAAATTTTCCCGTCCAGACACCTCCAGCTAGTCTCTCATTGGTTCTCCCTATTCCTGTTCATCTTCCGCGGAATTTGCAAACTGGGCCAAACAGGAGGTTAAAGGCACTGACTCTCCAAGTCGGGAGAGTGTTAGTAAAGCATCTGGAATGTTGCACCCGAGTACCAGGGGACGAGAACTGAGACATATTTCAACACGTCTCCCGATCACACGGTTGATCATACTCTGGGTTCCACATGCATGTTTTAGCTGAAGGAAGAATCCCTTAAACCTGGAGAGTTGAGACCCGTGGAATGGGTACCATGCAATATGACTTCAAAGGGTCTTCATTTGCTCACCAAAACTCTCCAATCCTATCACTGCTGCGTTTTTGCCCCTGTACTCACGATTGATTCACTTTCAGAGACATAGCAATCCATAGGTTTTAAGATACTTACTAGTCAGGTACATTATTAGGCGTTTAATATGGGGTTTTGAGTCCATTTCGTTGAGCAAGGAGTAGCTCTTGTCTATTACATATTTGGCTTAAGGAACTTTATCTGTGCTCATTTCAATCTCTGGTTTTATGCAGCACCCCAACTCACCTTTCCCCTTAAGCAAGCATAAGTTGATTTTCTAAATTTGGGACCATGTTCTGTTTTGAAATTCAGTTCCTGTGTAGCCAAGTTTACATTCCGTGTATTAGTGATATCTTATGATGTTTCTTTTTCTGTGTGACTTATTTCAGTTAGAATCATCATACCTGAATCCACTCATTATGCTGCTATGGGCCTGATGACATAGATGTCATTGCTGAGTGATATTGCATTGTACGTAAGTACCACAACTTCTTTATCCATTTTTCGCTTTATGCGATATTGAACTTGTACCGTAAACGAGTTTCTTGTAAACAGAGCTGTCCCAAACTTTGGGGTGGCTGTGTCTTTTTGATTTTAATTTCCCTAAGCTATAGGACCATAAGTGGAAGTGCCCTAGGCTCTGTTGCTTTGTTTTTTAGATGTTTCAGGAAACAGCATACACTTCTCCCGAGTGGCTGTTGGCAATTTACATCCCGCCCATCAGCATAACAAGGCTCCCAGTTCTCCATGGCCTGTCCTGCCTTTCTGGATTTTACACTTTTTTCAGATGGCCCTTCTGACGGGGGGGAAGTGAGACTTCATTGTAGTGCAGATTTCCTTTGCAAGCTTGCTTGGTTGGCCAAAAAGGGCGTATGCGTTTTTTCCTGAATATATTCAGGAAAAAACGCATACGCCCTTTTTGGCCAAGTGCATCATTGTCGACCTTCTGCCTCTTTTCCTATGCTTTAAATGCAATTCCAGTCTACCTCCTGAAATCGGTTTCCTGCAATTCTGCCCGGCTTTCAAGTCCTCTTGGCAGCCTTACTTCAGTATATTTTTGGATGATAGCTGTCATTTATAACTCTGCAGGTTTGTGAATTACAGTGCCCCTGAGCTCCTTTCTTCAACTCGCTTTCTTGTGAGCTGGCCGCAACACCGCAGGATTGCTTCAGGCCCTAATCTGGTTCCGGCATGGCACGCTGAGCCTTTGGTTAATTCCTCTTCCTGGTGGGAAATGAGAGTTAAATTTTCCCGTCCAGACACCTCCAGCTAGTCTCTCATTGGTTCTCCCTATTTCTGTTCATCTTCCGCGGAATTTGCAAACTGGGCCAAACAGGAGGTTAAAGGCACTGACTCTCCAAGTCGGGAGAGTGTTAGTAAAGCATCTGGAATGTTGCACCCGAGTACCAGGGGACGAGAACTGAGACATATTTCAACACGTCTCCCGATCACACGGTTGATCATATTCTGGGTTCCACATGCATGTTTTAGCTGAAGGAAGAATCCCTTAAACCTGGAGAGTTGAGACCCGTGGAATGGGTACCATGCAATATGACTTCAAAGGGTCTTCATTTGCTCACCAAAACTCTCCAATCCTATCACTGCTGCGTTTTTGCCCCTGTACTCACGATTGATTCACTTTCAGAGACATAGCAATCCATAGGTTTTAAGATACTTACTAGTCAGGTACATTATTAGGCGTTTAATATGGGGTTTTGAGTCCATTTCGTTGAGCAAGGAGTAGCTCTTGTCTATTACATATTTGGCTTAAGGAACTTTATCTGTGCTCATTTCAATCTCTGGTTTTATGCAGCACCCCAACTCACCTTTCCCCTTAAGCAAGCATAAGTTGATTTTCTAAATTTGGGACCATGTTCTGTTTTGAAATTCAGTTCCTGTGTAGCCAAGTTTACATTCCGTGTATTAGTGATATCTTATGATGTTTCTTTTTCTGTGTGACTTATTTCAGTTAGAATCATCATACCTGAATCCACTCATTATGCTGCTATGGGCCTGATGACATAGATGTCATTGCTGAGTGATATTGCATTGTACGTAAGTACCACAACTTCTTTATCCATTTTTCGCTTTATGCGATATTGAACTTGTACCGTAAACGAGTTTCTTGTAAACAGAGCCGTCCCAAACTTTGGGGTGGCTGTGTCTTTTTGATTTTAATTTCCCTAAGCTATAGGACCATAAGTGGAAGTGCCCTAGGCTCTGTTGCTTTGTTTTTTAGATGTTTCAGGAAACACCATACACTTCTCCCCAGTGGCTGTTGGCAATTTACATCCCGCCCATCAGCATAACAAGGCTCCCAGTTCTCCATGGCCTGTCCTGCCTTTCTGGATTTTACACTTTTTTCAGATGGCCCTTTTGACGGGGGGGAAGTGAGACTTCATTGTAGTGCAGATTTCCTTTGCAAGCTTGCTTGGTTGGCCAAAAAGGGCGTATGCGTTTTTTCCTGAATATATTCAGGAAAAAACGCATTCGCCCTTTTTGGCCAAGTGCATCATTGTCGACCTTCTGCCTCTTTTCCTATGCTTTAAATGCAATTCCAGTCTACCTCCTGAAATCGGTTTCCTGCAATTCTGCCCGGCTTTCAAGTCCTCTTGGCAGCCTTACTCCAGTATATTTTTGGATGATAGCTGTCATTTATAACTCTGCAGGTTTGTGAATTACAGTGCCCCTGAGCTCCTTTCTTCAACTCGCTTTCTTGTGAGCTGGCCGCAACACCGCAGGATTGCTTCAGGCCCTAATCTGGTTCCGGCATGGCATGCTGAGCCTTTGGTTAATTCCTCTTCCTGGTGGGAAATGAGAGTTAAATTTTCCCGTCCAGACACCTCCAGCTAGTCTCTCATTGGTTCTCCCTATTCCTGTTCATCTTCCGCGGAATTTGCAAACTGGGCCAAACAGGAGGTTAAAGGCACTGACTCTCCAAGTCGGGAGAGTGTTAGTAAAGCATCTGGAATGTTGCACCCGAGTACCAGGGGACGAGAACTGAGACATATTTCAACACGTCTCCCGATCACACGGTTGATCATACTCTGGGTTCCACATGCATGTTTTAGCTGAAGGAAGAATCCCTTAAACCTGGAGAGTTGAGACCCGTGGAATGGGTACCATGCAATATGACTTCAAAGGGTCTTCATTTGCTCATCAAAACTCTCCAATCCTATCACTGCTGCGTTTTTGCCCCTGTACTCACGATTGATTCACTTTCAGAGACATAGCAATCCATAGGTTTTAAGATACTTACTAGTCAGGTACATTATTAGGCGTTTAATATGGGGTTTTGAGTCCATTTCGTTGAGCAAGGAGTAGCTCTTGTCTATTACATATTTGGCTTAAGGAACTTTATCTGTGCTCATTTCAATCTCTGGTTTTATGCAGCACCCCAACTCACCTTTCCCCTTAAGCAAGCATAAGTTGATTTTCTAAATTTGGGACCATGTTCTGTTTTGAAATTCAGTTCCTGTGTAGCCAAGTTTACATTCCGTGTATTAGTGATATCTTATGATGTTTCTTTTTCTGTGTGACTTATTTCAGTTAGAATCATCATACCTGAATCCACTCATTATGCTGCTATGGGCCTGATGACATAGATGTCATTGCTGAGTGATATTGCATTGTACGTAAGTACCACAACTTCTTTATCCATTTTTCGCTTTATGCGATATTGAACTTGTACCGTAAACGAGTTTCTTGTAAACAGAGCCATCCCAAACTTTGGGGTGGCTGTGTCTTTTTGATTTTAATTTCCCTAAGCTATAGGACCATAAGTGGAAGTGCCCTAGGCTCTGTTGCTTTGTTTTTTAGATGTTTCAGGAAACACCATACACTTCTCCCGAGTGGCTGTTGGCAATTTACATCCCGCCCATCAGCATAACAAGGCTCCCAGTTCTCCATGGCCTGTCCTGCCTTTCTGGATTTTACACTTTTTTCAGATGGCCCTTTTGACGGGGGGGAAGTGAGACTTCATTGTAGTGCAGATTTCCTTTGCAAGCTTGCTTGGTTGGCCAAAAAGGGCGTATGCGTTTTTTCCTGAATATATTCAGGAAAAAACGCATACGCCCTTTTTGGCCAAGTGCATCATTGTCGACCTTCTGCCTCTTTTCCTATGCTTTAAATGCAATTCCAGTCTACCTCCTGAAATCGGTTTCCTGCAATTCTGCCCGGCTTTCAAGTCCTCTTGGCAGCCTTACTCCAGTATATTTTTGGATGATAGCTGTCATTTATAACTCTGCAGGTTTGTGAATTACAGTGCCCCTGAGCTCCTTTCTTCAACTCGCTTTCTTGTGAGCTGGCCGCAACACCGCAGGATTGCTTCAGGCCCTAATCTGGTTCCGGCATGGCACGCTGAGCCTTTGGTTAATTCCTCTTCCTGGTGGGAAATGAGAGTTAAATTTTCCCGTCCAGACACCTCCAGCTAGTCTCTCATTGGTTCTCCCTATTCCTGTTCATCTTCCGCGGAATTTGCAAACTGGGCCAAACAGGAGGTTAAAGGCACTGACTCTCCAAGTCGGGAGAGTGTTAGTAAAGCATCTGGAATGTTGCACCCGAGTACCAGGGGACGAGAACTGAGACATATTTCAACACGTCTCCCGATCACACGGTTGATCATACTCTGGGTTCCACATGCATGTTTTAGCTGAAGGAAGAATCCCTTAAACCTGGAGAGTTGAGACCCGTGGAATGGGTACCATGCAATATGACTTCAAAGGGTCTTCATTTGCTCACCAAAACTCTCCAATCCTATCACTGCTGCGTTTTTGCCCCTGTACTCACGATTGATTCACTTTCAGAGACATAGCAATCCATAGGTTTTAAGATACTTACTAGTCAGGTACATTATTAGGCGTTTAATATGGGGTTTTGAGTCCATTTCGTTGAGCAAGGAGTAGCTCTTGTCTATTACATATTTGGCTTAAGGAACTTTATCTGTGCTCATTTCAATCTCTGGTTTTATGCAGCACCCCAACTCACCTTTCCCCTTAAGCAAGCATAAGTTGATTTTCTAAATTTGGGACCATGTTCTGTTTTGAAATTCAGTTCCTGTGTAGCCAAGTTTACATTCCGTGTATTAGTGATATCTTATGATGTTTCTTTTTCTGTGTGACTTATTTCAGTTAGAATCATCATACCTGAATCCACTCATTATGCTGCTATGGGCCTGATGACATAGATGTCATTGCTGAGTGATATTGCATTGTACGTAAGTACCACAACTTCTTTATCCATTTTTCGCTTTATGCGATATTGAACTTGTACCGTAAACGAGTTTCTTGTAAACAGAGCCGTCCCAAACTTTGGGGTGGCTGTGTCTTTTTGATTTTAATTTCCCTAAGCTATAGGACCATAAGTGGAAGTGCCCTAGGCTCTGTTGCTTTGTTTTTTAGATGTTTCAGGAAACACCATACACTTCTCCCGAGTGGCTGTTGGCAATTTACATCCCGCCCATCAGCATAACAAGGCTCCCAGTTCTCCATGGCCTGTCCTGCCTTTCTGGATTTTACACTTTTTTCAGATGGCCCTTTTGACGGGGGGGAAGTGAGACTTCATTGTAGTGCAGATTTCCTTTGCAAGCTTGCTTGGTTGGCCAAAAAGGGCGTATGCTTTTTTTCCTGAATATATTCAGGAAAAAACGCATACGCCCTTTTTGGCCAAGTGCATCATTGTCGACCTTCTGCCTCTTTTCCTATGCTTTAAATGCAATTCCAGTCTATCTCCTGAAATCGGTTTCCTGCAATTCTGCCCGGCTTTCAAGTCCTCTTGGCAGCCTTACTTCAGTATATTTTTGGATGATAGCTGTCATTTATAACTCTGCAGGTTTGTGAATTACAGTGCCCCTGAGCTCCTTTCTTCAACTCGCTTTCTTGTGAGCTGGCCGCAACACCGCAGGATTGCTTCAGGCCCTAATCTGGTTCCGGCATGGCACGCTGAGCCTTTGGTTAATTCCTCTTCCTGGTGGGAAATGAGAGTTAAATTTTCCCGTCCAGACACCTCCAGCTAGTCTCTCATTGGTTCTCCCTATTTCTGTTCATCTTCCGCGGAATTTGCAAACTGGGCCAAACAGGAGGTTAAAGGCACTGACTCTCCAAGTCGGGAGAGTGTTAGTAAAGCATCTGGAATGTTGCACCCGAGTACCAGGGGACGAGAACTGAGACATATTTCAACACGTCTCCCGATCACACGGTTGATCATATTCTGGGTTCCACATGCATGTTTTAGCTGAAGGAAGAATCCCTTAAACCTGGAGAGTTGAGACCCGTGGAATGGGTACCATGCAATATGACTTCAAAGGGTCTTCATTTGCTCACCAAAACTCTCCAATCCTATCACTGCTGCGTTTTTGCCCCTGTACTCACGATTGATTCACTTTCAGAGACATAGCAATCCATAGGTTTTAAGATACTTACTAGTCAGGTACATTATTAGGCGTTTAATATGGGGTTTTGAGTCCATTTCGTTGAGCAAGGAGTAGCTCTTGTCTATTACATATTTGGCTTAAGGAACTTTATCTGTGCTCATTTCAATCTCTGGTTTTATGCAGCACCCCAACTCACCTTTCCCCTTAAGCAAGCATAAGTTGATTTTCTAAATTTGGGACCATGTTCTGTTTTGAAATTCAGTTCCTGTGTAGCCAAGTTTACATTCCGTGTATTAGTGATATCTTATGATGTTTCTTTTTCTGTGTGACTTATTTCAGTTAGAATCATCATAGCTGAATCCACTCATTATGCTGCTATGGGCCTGATGACATAGATGTCATTGCTGAGTGATATTGCATTGTACGTAAGTACCACAACTTCTTTATCCATTTTTCGCTTTATGCGATATTGAACTTGTACCGTAAACGAGTTTCTTGTAAACAGAGCCGTCCCAAACTTTGGGGTGGCTGTGTCTTTTTGATTTTAATTTCCCTAAGCTATAGGACCATAAGTGGAAGTGCCCTAGGCTCTGTTGCTTTGTTTTTTAGATGTTTCAGGAAACACCATACACTTCTCCCCAGTGGCTGTTGGCAATTTACATCCCGCCCATCAGCATAACAAGGCTCCCAGTTCTCCATGGCCTGTCCTGCCTTTCTGGATTTTACACTTTTTTCAGATGGCCCTTTTGACGGGGGGGAAGTGAGACTTCATTGTAGTGCAGATTTCCTTTGCAAGCTTGCTTGGTTGGCCAAAAAGGGCGTATGCGTTTTTTCCTGAATATATTCAGGAAAAAACGCATACGCCCTTTTTGGCCAAGTGCATCATTGTCGACCTTCTGCCTCTTTTCCTATGCTTTAAATGCAATTCCAGTCTACCTCCTGAAATCGGTTTCCTGCAATTCTGCCCGGCTTTCAAGTCCTCTTGGCAGCCTTACTCCAGTATATTTTTGGATGATAGCTGTCATTTATAACTCTGCAGGTTTGTGAATTACAGTGCCCCTGAGCTCCTTTCTTCAACTCGCTTTCTTGTGAGCTGGCCGCAACACCGCAGGATTGCTTCAGGCCCTAATCTGGTTCCGGCATGGCACGCTGAGCCTTTGGTTAATTCCTCTTCCTGGTGGGAAATGAGAGTTAAATTTTCCCGTCCAGACACCTCCAGCTAGTCTCTCATTGGTTCTCCCTATTCCTGTTCATCTTCCGCGGAATTTGCAAACTGGGCCAAACAGGAGGTTAAAGGCACTGACTCTCCAAGTCGGGAGAGTGTTAGTAAAGCATCTGGAATGTTGCACCCGAGTACCAGGGGACGAGAACTGAGACATATTTCAACACGTCTCCCGATCACACGGTTGATCATACTCTGGGTTCCACATGCATGTTTTAGCTGAAGGAAGAATCCCTTAAACCTGGAGAGTTGAGACCCGTGGAATGGGTACCATGCAATATGACTTCAAAGGGTCTTCATTTGCTCACCAAAACTCTCCAATCCTATCACTGCTGCGTTTTTGCCCCTGTACTCACGATTGATTCACTTTCAGAGACATAGCAATCCATAGGTTTTAAGATACTTACTAGTCAGGTACATTATTAGGCGTTTAATATGGGGTTTTGAGTCCATTTCGTTGAGCAAGGAGTAGCTCTTGTCTATTACATATTTGGCTTAAGGAACTTTATCTGTGCTCATTTCAATCTCTGGTTTTATGCAGCACCCCAACTCACCTTTCCCCTTAAGCAAGCATAAGTTGATTTTCTAAATTTGGGACCATGTTCTGTTTTGAAATTCAGTTCCTGTGTAGCCAAGTTTACATTCCGTGTATTAGTGATATCTTATGATGTTTCTTTTTCTGTGTGACTTATTTCAGTTAGAATCATCATACCTGAATCCACTCATTATGCTGCTATGGGCCTGATGACATAGATGTCATTGCTGAGTGATATTGCATTGTACGTAAGTACCACAACTTCTTTATCCATTTTTCGCTTTATGCGATATTGAACTTGTACCGTAAACGAGTTTCTTGTAAACAGAGCTGTCCCAAACTTTGGGGTGGCTGTGTCTTTTTGATTTTAATTTCCCTAAGCTATAGGACCATAAGTGGAAGTGCCCTAGGCTCTGTTGCTTTGTTTTTTAGATGTTTCAGGAAACACCATACACTTCTCCCGAGTGGCTGTTGGCAATTTACATCCCGCCCATCAGCATAACAAGGCTCCCAGTTCTCCATGGCCTGTCCTGCCTTTCTGGATTTTACACTTTTTTCAGATGGCCCTTCTGACGGGGGGGAAGTGAGACTTCATTGTAGTGCAGATTTCCTTTGCAAGCTTGCTTGGTTGGCCAAAAAGGGCGTATGCTTTTTTTCCTGAATATATTCAGGAAAAAACGCATACGCCCTTTTTGGCCAAGTGCATCATTGTCGACCTTCTGCCTCTTTTCCTATGCTTTAAATGCAATTCCAGTCTACCTCCTGAAATCGGTTTCCTGCAATTCTGCCCGGCTTTCAAGTCCTCTTGGCAGCCTTACTTCAGTATATTTTTGGATGATAGCTGTCATTTATAACTCTGCAGGTTTGTGAATTACAGTGCCCCTGAGCTCCTTTCTTCAACTCGCTTTCTTGTGAGCTGGCCGCAACACCGCAGGATTGCTTCAGGCCCTAATCTGGTTCCGGCATGGCACGCTGAGCCTTTGGTTAATTCCTCTTCCTGGTGGGAAATGAGAGTTAAATTTTCCCGTCCAGACACCTCCAGCTAGTCTCTCATTGGTTCTCCCTATTCCTGTTCATCTTCCGCGGAATTTGCAAACTGGGCCAAACAGGAGGTTAAAGGCACTGACTCTCCAAGTCGGGAGAGTGTTAGTAAAGCATCTGGAATGTTGCACCCGAGTACCAGGGGACGAGAACTGAGACATATTTCAACACGTCTCCCGATCACACGGTTGATCATATTCTGGGTTCCACATGCATGTTTTAGCTGAAGGAAGAATCCCTTAAACCTGGAGAGTTGAGACCCGTGGAATGGGTACCATGCAATATGACTTCAAAGGGTCTTCATTTGCTCACCAAAACTCTCCAATCCTATCACTGCTGCGTTTTTGCCCCTGTACTCACGATTGATTCACTTTCAGAGACATAGCAATCCATAGGTTTTAAGATACTTACTAGTCAGGTACATTATTAGGCGTTTAATATGGGGTTTTGAGTCCATTTCGTTGAGCAAGGAGTAGCTCTTGTCTATTACATATTTGGCTTAAGGAACTTTATCTGTGCTCATTTCAATCTCTGGTTTTATGCAGCACCCCAACTCACCTTTCCCCTTAAGCAAGCATAAGTTGATTTTCTAAATTTGGGACCATGTTCTGTTTTGAAATTCAGTTCCTGTGTAGCCAAGTTTACATTCCGTGTATTAGTGATATCTTATGATGTTTCTTTTTCTGTGTGACTTATTTCAGTTAGAATCATCATACCTGAATCCACTCATTATGCTGCTATGGGCCTGATGACATAGATGTCATTGCTGAGTGATATTGCATTGTACGTAAGTACCACAACTTCTTTATCCATTTTTCGCTTTATGCGATATTGAACTTGTACCGTAAACGAGTTTCTTGTAAACAGAGCCATCCCAAACTTTGGGGTGGCTGTGTCTTTTTGATTTCAATTTCCCTAAACTATAGGACCATAAGTGGAAGTGCCCTAGGCTCTGTTGCTTTGTTTTTTAGATGTTTCAGGAAACACCATACACTTCTCCCCAGTGGCTGTTGGCAATTTACATCCCGCCCATCAGCATAACAAGGCTCCCAGTTCTCCATGGCCTGTCCTGCCTTTCTGGATTTTACACTTTTTTCAGATGGCCCTTTTGACGGGGGGGAAGTGAGACTTCATTGTAGTGCAGATTTCCTTTGCAAGCTTGCTTGGTTAGCCAAAAAGGGCGTATGCGTTTTTTCCTGAATATATTCAGGAAAAAACGCATACGCCCTTTTTGGCCAAGTGCATCATTGTCGACCTTCTGCCTCTTTTCCTATGCTTTAAATGCAATTCCAGTCTACCTCCTGAAATCAGTTTCCTGCAATTCTGCCCGGCTTTCAAGTCCTCTTGGCAGCCTTACTTCAGTATATTTTTGGATGATAGCTGTCATTTATAACTCTGCAGGTTTGTGAATTACAGTGCCCCTGAGCTCCTTTCTTCAACTCGCTTTCTTGTGAGCTGGCCGCAACACCGCAGGATTGCTTCAGGCCCTAATCTGGTTCCGGCATGGCACGCTGAGCCTTTGGTTAATTCCTCTTCCTGGTGGGAAATGAGAGTTAAATTTTCCCGTCCAGACACCTCCAGCTAGTCTCTCATTGGTTCTCCCTATTTCTGTTCATCTTCCGCGGAATTTGCAAACTGGGCCAAACAGGAGGTTAAAGGCACTGACTCTCCAAGTCGGGAGAGTGTTAGCAAAGCATCTGGAATGTTGCACCCGAGTACCAGGGGACGAGAACTGAGACATATTTCAACACGTCTCCCGATCACACGGTTGATCATACTCTGGGTTCCACATGCATGTTTTAGCTGAAGGAAGAATCCCTTAAACCTGGAGAGTTGAGACCCGTGGAATGGTACCATGCAATATGACTTCAAAGGGTCTTCATTTGCTCACCAAAACTCTCCAATCCTATCACTGCTGCGTTTTTGCCCCTGTACTCACGATTGATTCACTTTCAGAGACATAGCAATCCATAGGTTTTAAGATAATTACTAGTCAGGTACATTATTAGGCGTTTAATATGGGGTTTTGAGTCCATTTCATTGAGCAAGGAGTAGCTCTTGTCTATTACATATTTGGCTTAAGGAACTTTATCTGTGCTCATTTCAATCTCTGGTTTTATGCAGCACCCCAACTCACCTTTCCCCTTAAGCAAGCATAAGTTGATTTTCTAAATTTGGGACCATGTTCTGTTTTGAAATTCAGTTCCTGTGTAGCCAAGTTTACATTCCGTGTATTAGTGATATCTTATGATGTTTCTTTTTCTGTGTGACTTATTTCAGTTAGAATCATCATACCTGAATCCACTCATTATGCTGCTATGGGCCTGATGACATAGATGTCATTGCTGAGTGATATTGCATTGTACGTAAGTACCACAACTTCTTTATCCATTTTTCGCTTTATGCGATATTGAACTTGTACCGTAAACGAGTTTCTTGTAAACAGAGCCATCCCAAACTTTGGGGTGGCTGTGTCTTTTTGATTTCAATTTCCCTAAATTATAGGACCATAAGTGGAAGTGCCCTAGGCTCTGTTGCTTTGTTTTTTAGATGTTTCAGGAAACACCATACACTTCTCCCGAGTGGCTGTTGGCAATTTACATCCCGCCCATCAGCATAACAAGGCTCCCAGTTCTCCATGGCCTGTCCTGCCTTTCTGGATTTTACACTTTTTTCAGATGGCCCTTTTGACGGGGGGGAAGTGAGACTTCATTGTAGTGCAGATTTCCTTTGCAAGCTTGCTTGGTTGGCCAAAAAGGGCGTATGCGTTTTTTCCTGAATATATTCAGGAAAAAACGCATAAGCCCTTTTTGGCCAAGTGCATCATTGTCGACCTTCTGCCTCTTTTCCTATGCTTTAAATGCAATTCCAGTCTACCTCCTGAAATCGGTTTCCTGCAATTCTGCCCGGCTTTCAAGTCCTCTTGGCAGCCTTACTTCAGTATATTTTTGGATGATAGCTGTCATTTATAACTCTGCAGGTTTGTGAATTACAGTGCCCCTGAGCTCCTTTCTTCAACTCGCTTTCTTGTGAGCTGGCCGCAACACCGCAGGATTGCTTCAGGCCCTAATCTGGTTCCGGCATGGCACGCTGAGCCTTTGGTTAATTCCTCTTCCTGGTGGGAAATGAGAGTTAAATTTTCCCGTCCAGACACCTCCAGCTAGTCTCTCATTGGTTCTCCCTATTTCTGTTCATCTTCCGCGGAATTTGCAAACTGGGCCAAACAGGAGGTTAAAGGCACTGACTCTCCAAGTCGGGAGAGTGTTAGTAAAGCATCTGGAATGTTGCACCCGAGTACCAGGGGACGAGAACTGAGACATATTTCAACACGTCTCCCGATCACACGGTTGATCATACTCTGGGTTCCACATGCATGTTTTAGCTGAAGGAAGAATCCCTTAAACCTGGAGAGTTGAGACCCGTGGAATGGTACCATGCAATATGACTTCAAAGGGTCTTCATTTGCTCACCAAAACTCTCCAATCCTATCACTGCTGCGTTTTTGCCCCTGTACTCACGATTGATTCACTTTCAGAGACATAGCAATCCATAGGTTTTAAGATAATTACTAGTCAGGTACATTATTAGGCGTTTAATATGGGGTTTTGAGACCATTTCGTTGAGCAAGGAGTAGCTCTTGTCTATTACATATTTGGCTTAAGGAACTTTATCTGTGCTCATTTCAATCTCTGGTTTTATGCAGCACCCCAACTCACCTTTCCCCTTAAGCAAGCATAAGTTGATTTTCTAAATTTGGGACCATGTTCTGTTTTGAAATTCAGTTCCTGTGTAGCCAAGTTTACATTCCGTGTATTAGTGATATCTTATGATGTTTCTTTTTCTGTGTGACTTATTTCAGTTAGAATCATCATACCTGAATCCACTCATTATGCTGCTATGGGCCTGATGACATAGATGTCATTGCTGAGTGATATTGCATTGTACGTAAGTACCACAACTTCTTTATCCATTTTTCGCTTTATGCGATATTGAACTTGTACCGTAAACGAGTTTCTTGTAAACAGAGCCATCCCAAACTTTGGGGTGGCTGTGTCTTTTTGATTTCAATTTCCCTAAGCTATAGGACCATAAGTGGAAGTGCCCTAGGCTCTGTTGCTTTGTTTTTTAGATGTTTCAGGAAACACCATACACTTCTCCCGAGTGGCTGTTGGCAATTTACATCCCGCCCATCAGCATAACAAGGCTCCCAGTTCTCCATGGCCTGTCCTGCCTTTCTGGATTTTACACTTTTTTCAGATGGCCCTTTTGACGGGGGGGGGGGAAGTGAGACTTCATTGTAGTGCAGATTTCCTTTGCAAGCTTGCTTGGTTGGCCAAAAAGGGCGTATGCGTTTTTTCCTGAATATATTCAGGAAAAAACGCATACGCCCTTTTTGGCCAAGTGCATCATTGTGGACGTTCTGCCTCTTTTCCTATGCTTTAAATGCAATTCCAGTCTACCTCCTGAAATCGGTTTCCTGCAATTCTGCCTTGCCTCCAATGCCTCTTCATAGCCTTACCTCAATATATTTTTTGAAAATAGTTGGCCTTTATAACTCTGCAGGTTTTTGAATTGCAGTGGCCCTTAGCTCCATTTTTCTGCTCTTATTTTTGTAATCTTGCCTCATAACCACAGGATTCCTTCAGGCCCTATTCTTCTTCTGGGGCACCTTGCTGTGCCTTTGGTTTATTCTTCTTACTGATGTGAAATTAGACTGACATGTGCCCATTGAAACTGCTACAGCTAGTTTCTCACTGGTTCCCCCTATTCCCATTCATCCTCCGCACTAACTGCAGACTGTGCGATACTAGAACTTAAAGGCATTGACTCTCCATGTGGGGATATTGTTAGTAAAGTGGCTGGAATGTCGATCCGGAGTCCCAGGAGAGGAAAAATGAGGTGCGTTTTAGAAACCTTTCCCGATCATATGGTATACCAGTCGCTGGGTTTCCCAAGCATGGTTTAGCTGTAGGAAGATTCCCTTCAACCTGGAGTTTTGGGACCCTTGGAATGAGTAGCATGAAGTATTGCATTAAACTTTTGGCAGTTGCTCACCAAAACTCACCAATCCTCTCAGCCCCAAGTGTGCAGCCTTATGTCTTATCCAGCTGTGGGTTTATATGTGGTCAATCCAGGTTGCATCACAGCCCCTGAGCAAATTTTGTAAGAATTTTTCTCTCTTTCATTGTTTCTGCATTTTGTTTTTAAAATTTATTTCTATAATGGGGTTTAGCTCATTTTCACTGCTGTGTTTGTGCCACTCTGCACACACTTGATTCCCTTATGGAGATATATCAATACATGGGTTTTAAGATTCTTATTACTCAGATATATTTCTCTGCGGTGTATAGGGTGTGTTGAGGCCAGTTCATTGAGCAAGGTGTAGATCTTGTCTAATATCTATTTGGTTTATTGAACGGTATCTGTGCTAATTTCAAACTCTGGTTTAATGCATCACCCCACCTCTCCTTTCCCCTTAAGCTGACATAAGTGTGTTTTCTAAATGTGAGACACTGTTCTGTTCTGTAATTCATTTCTTGTGCAGCCATATTTACCCTCCCTCTATAAGTGATATCTTATGATATGTTTCTTTTTCTGTTTGACTTATTTCAAGTAGTATTATCGGACCTAAATCCACTCTTTATCCTTCTACTAGCCTTATTACCTTGATTTCATGGTGAAGAGATATTCCATTGTACATAAGTACCACATCTTCTTTATCCATTGTTCTCTTTCCTGGGATATTTAAGGTGTACTGAAGTTGAGGTTCTTGTAAACAGAGTAGCCCTAAACAGTGGTGTGCTTGTGTCTTGTTGATTTTTAGACTTCCCTAGATATACTCCCATGATTGGAAGTGTCCTATGCTCTGTAGCTCTGTTTTTTAGATGATTTAGGAACCACCATACACTTCTCCAGAGTGGCTCTCGGCAGTTCACACACTGCCCATCAGCGTATAAAGGCTCCCTGTTCTCCATGGCCTGTCCTGCATTTCTGGTTTTTACAATTTTTTAGGATGGCCCTTTTGACCGGTGGGAAATGAGATTTCTTTGTTGTGCACATTTGCATTGCTTGCTTGCTTCGTTGCCCATAAAGTGCGTATGCGTTTTTTCCTGGATATAATCAGGAAAAAACGCATACGCCCTTTTGGGCCAACTGCATCATTGTCGAAATTCTGCCGCTTTTCATGTGCTTTAAAGACGAGTCCAATCTATCTCTTGAAATCTGTTTCTTGCAATTCTGTCTTGCATTCAGATCCTCTTCTTTGCCTTACCTCAACATATTTTTGGACGTTAGTTTTCATTTATAACTCTGCAGGTTTGTGAATTGCAGTGACCCTGAGCTCCATTTTTTAAGTTGCTCTTTTGTGAGCTGGCCTCAAACCCACAGGATTGCTTCAGGCCCTATTTTGGCTCCGGCGAGGCGGGCTGAGCCTTTTTTCAATTCTTATTCTTAATGGGAAATTAGAGTGATATGTGCCCGTCCAAACCCCTACAACTATTCTCTCATTGGTTCCCCCTCTTCCCGTTCATCCTCCTCACAATTTGCAAAATGTGTGAAACAGAAGTTGAAATGTGCTGATTCTCCAAGTGGGCAGATTCTAAGTAACGTGGCTGGAATGGTGAACAGGAGCACCAGGAGAGGATAAATGAGCTGCATTTTAGACACATCTCCCGATCACATGGTGTACAGTCCTCTGGGTTTTCCATGCATGTTTTAGCTGTAGGAAGATCCCTTGAACCTGCAGATTTGGGACCCATTGAATGGGTACCAGGTAGTATTACTTTAAAGGGTGTGCATTTCCTCACCCAACCTCACATTTCTCTTAGTGCAAACAGTTTCCAGCCTTATGTCTCATCCTGCTGTGGGTCTAGATGTGTTCAATCCATGTTGCATCACCGTCCCTGAGGAAAAGTTGTAAGAGGTTTTCTCTGTCTCTCTGTCGTTTATTTTTTTCAATTTATTACTATATTGGTTACAGCTGATTTTCAAAGCTCTGTTTCTTGCTGCTGTACATCCACTTGATTCACGTACAGAGAGACATCAGTAAATTCTTTTTCAGATTCTTACCAGTCGTATATATTCTTTTCCGGTGACTTGAGTGTGCTGAGTGCAGTTCTTTTAGCTACCGTGTGGGCCTTGTTGATTATCAGTTTGGTATTTGGAATGGTATCTTTGCTAATTTCAACCTCCTGGATGATGCCTCACCCCTCCCCACCTTTCCCGTTTAGCAGCCTTATGCGTGTTTTCTACATATTTGACTATGTTTTTGTTTTGTAATTTATTTCATGTGTAGCCATTTTGGATTCCACCTTTAAGTGATATCTTATGATATGTGTCTTTTTCTTTTTGAATTATGTCACTTAGAAAGATCATACGTAACTCCTCCGGAGTTGTTACAACTGGCCATATTTCATTGATTTCCAGGCTGAATAATATTCCACTCTACCTAAGTACCACATCTCTATCCATTTTTTCCCTCCAGAGACATTTAAGTTATATCCTAGTCGAGGATCTTTTAAACAGAGAGGGGGTAAACATTGGGGTGCCTGTGTCCTCTCAATTTTTGTTTTTCCCAAGATATACGCCCATGAGTGCAAGTGCCCTATGCTCTGTAGCTCATTTTTTAGATGCTTTAGTAAACACAATACACTTCTCCAGAATGGCCGTTGGCAATATACATTTCCACTATAAGTCTCACAGGGCTCCCTCTTCTCCTTGCCCTGTCCTGCATTTCTGTTGTTTACGCTTTATGAGGATGGCTCTTCTGACTGATGCGAAGTGATATCTTTTGTAGTATTGACTTCCAGTGCCCACCTGTTTGCTTGGCTAAAAAAGTGTATGCCCTTTTCTTGAATATATACAGAAAAAAACGCATACACCCTTTTTGGCCAACTGCAATGTTGGCAATGTTCAGCTCCTTTTCTTGTGCTTAATGGCGAGTCCTTTCTACCTCCTCAGATCCCTTTCCTGCCATTCTCCCTTGCTTACAAGTCCTTTTCTCTGACTTTCCTCAAGACATTTTTCAGTGATGGATATTTTCAACTCTGCAGTTTCGTGAATTTTACTGCCCCTGAGTTCCATTGTTCAACTTGTGTTTATGGGAACTGGCCACAAAGCAGCGGGATTTCCTCAAGCCCTATACTGTTTCCATGGGCAACCCTAGCCTTTGGTCAGTTCGTCTTCCTGATTGGAAATTAGAGTGACATGTGCCTGTCTGAACACCTAGGACTTGTCTCTCATTGTTCTTCATCCTTCCGCTTCATCCTCTGGACAAATTCCAAACTGTACACAACAGGATGTTGACAGTGCTGACATCTCCAAGTGGGGAGACTGTTAGTAAAGACGCTGGAGGGGTGAACCTGAGCACCAGGAGATGAGGAGATGAGATGCCTTTTCCAAACTCTTCCCGATCAGACGGTATACCATCCTCTGGGTGTGACAGACATGTTTTAGCAGTAGGAAGAGTCCCATTCATGTAAGGAGAACATCAGGGCTTTTTCAAAATCAGTGTCTCCCCGAAACACAAACTGGGGAATTTTTTAAGCTACGGCTACACATATGTTCATTAAGGGCCTTGGGAAGTAGGCAGAGTCCAAACTTTAGATGATTGAAGTCTTCAGGGTCAGAAGCACTCACCACCAGCTTCCCTTAGGTTACACTTTAACTGTCATTGATAGATGATGTCAGTAAAAATATCTATTCTTTTTCAGATTATTTCCCCTTATAGCTTATTGCAAAATGTTGAGTGTAGTTCCCTGTGCTATACAGTAGTTCCTTGTTGATGATCTATTTTATACATAGCAGTGTGTATGTGTTAATCCCAAACTGTTAATTTATCCCTCCTCCCACCTTTCCCCTTTGGTAATAATAAATTATAAGATTTTATACTTCTCAGAAATGGGGGAGCTGAAAGAGAGGTATCATTTTCAATGGAAAAGCATTTAAAACAAGATTGAAGCTTTAACCAAGATTATTAGATGTACATCCTTGGAAAGAAATCACTTCGTTTCTCTAATATTGACCTGACAAATAAGACAAACCTTTTCACTGAACTTGCTTATAATAAAGTGATGGAAATATCAAATGGAAGTGTTAGAAACATCTTATTTTACCCGAGCCTTATACACTGTTCTATGTTAACTACAGTTTGGCTCACACATCTGTTCATTGAGGTTACAATAGTCTCAATTTCTGTTACTGATCCTCCAGAGTGGACCCCAACAAGTGTCCCCCTGCCCAGTGTCATTGGGGCCAACAGATCGAGACTGAGTTTGGTTCACAAGCAAAGGAAACTTTATATTTTGATCAGAGAATGGAGAGGTGAGAGCATGCACTACCCCCTGGGCTGTGGGCTGGGCTGCTGTGTAGAGATCCTGTCAGAGTCAGTGGGAGGGAGGGGGCGGAGCTCTCGAGGGCCGGGTTGGCTGCAGCTCAGGCTCTGTATCGCGGAGTCTGCACTGGGCCCCAGGAGCTGAGGTGTCGTCCCAGCCATTCTGCACTAGGAAATCTGGTCTGAAGTGCCGGGTGTGGAACCTCTGCATGCGGGACCCTAGGAGCACATGAAATTAGACAAAGCACAAAGGATAAAAAAGGTTAGACTTGACTTTATTGCCCAGATTCTATTTTTATCTCCCAGGGATTTTTAATGGGCTTTGCTGGGGACAAACCCCTCCTCTGCCTTTTGTCCCGTTCCTCATTCTTGGAGTGCTGAGGGTGCAGACCCTTCTTCTGTAACTGCTGAGTGCTGAGTTGGGAGCCCTCATACCCGGGGGCGAGGGTCAGAGCTTCTCCCCAGCAGCCTCCAGGTGACGTTGATTGTCCCCAGGCCCCCTGCCTCCCTGCTCGTCCACCTGAGCACCAGCATTGGAAGTGTTATAGATTCTAATGACCTTTAAGGGTCCAAGAAAGAGATGTGCAGAGACGCTGTGGGGGCCGGTTTCACCCCGCCCCACATTTGTTCAGCCACCTTAGGCTGACCGTTTCTGCCAGCCTAGATGCTCTGACCAGTAGTCTGAGCTTTCTTCAATTAGGCCCCTGAATTAACGTACAAACAGCACCAGGTGTCAGAGCCCTGCCTGCTCAACTCCCAGACAGTCCAGGGTCAGTGGTGATCAAGGACCATGATGGCCACTGAGTCAACAGCCTTTTGAAGTAAACAGGAGTCCAGCCAGTCTTATTGGCCACCATCATCACGGTGTCTGTAGGCTTTTCTATGGTGACAGTGTGATATACGGTTCCCCCGCCAAGATTATTAGCTCCCCTCTGGGTGCAGTATGTCCTGCAAGCAGTAGTCTACTCTTTTGGGACACACTCTTGTTGTTTTATGAGAGAAACTCCAGGTCAAGTGATGTTCACATGAGTCGTCATGGTGCCCTGTTGCCCCCGGTTATCTCTCTGGATGTTGAAGTTGGAAGGCCTCCTCACTCGAGGTTGGTGTGCCCACAGAGCGAACCCTGAAACTTCAGGGCATGGTTGGTGGTTAGGATCACCACGTGGGGTCCTTTTCCCTTAGGAGGGAGGTGACCTTTGGGGCTGTTGATTTCCAGGTTTTTAGATACCGCCAGTATCTTGGCCAGATGTGGCAGTTGGCCAAGCCCCTTGGTGACCGTAGTTTATCCTACCTGGATGGCATTCTTGCATTGTTCCATTTCAAGTGGTCCCAGTTTTTGCACTAATTCTCCAATGGCGATTCACCTTTCACCGGGAATGTAAAGGTCAAAGGGTTTAGCTAAATTAGGGAGTTCCAGGGCAAGGGTCTGAATTGACTGCTCTTTCCATTCTTGAAAGGCCACTTCTGGATTCTATTCAACAGGATCATCATCTTTTCCTTTCAGTGTTTCATATAGAGGCCCAGCTAGTAGACTGTAGTTAGGGATCCAGAAGCAGCAAACCCTGGCCTCCCCAAGAACCCCTAAGCTGTCTTCTAGTTTTAGAAAGGGGTAAGGCTGAAAATGGTTTCTTCCCTTTCCTGGGATGGGCTTCTCCGACCTTCTGTGAGAATGAAGCCCAGGCAGGTCACCGCAGTCTGTGATATTTGAGCTTTTTCTTGGACAACTTCTATCCTTTATTGGCTTGGTAGTTCAGAGGCCTCCTTAGTAGGGCTGGCGATCAGAATGTCGTCTGTGTACTGAAGGAGGGTTTCCTTTTCCAGAGGTAGAATTTTAGGTCTTTAGCTAAGCTTTCCCCAAAGATGGTGTGGGAATTTTTGCACCCTTGGGGCAAGACGGCCCGGAAGTATTGTTTTAGTTGTATGTTGAGTCCTGCCACTCACAAGCCAAAATTTCTTGTGACTCTGGGACTAATGGAATACAAAAGAAGGCATCATTGAAGACTAATACAGAATACCATGTCCTGGTGGTTGGTAGAATGACCAGCAGGGTGTAGGAATTAGGAGCAGCTGGAGGTATATCCTCGGTGGCTTCACTGACTGTCCTGACATCCTTTACCAGGTCCCCAGCAGCCCATGGGGCTCTCGTGGTCAGACCAATCCCAGAATATGGAGCTCACCTGGGCAGGTACCCCACCCCCACCCCAGCCCACGGGGCTCTCGTGGTCAGGCCCCTCCCAGGATACAGAGCTACCCTTGCAGGTACCGTGGCAGGGCTGGGCACACAGGAACCGTGCACATAGCCCTCATTGCAGAGCACCCCCAGCTCACCTGTCGCTCAGAGCTGACACAGAGCACCTCAGAGCAGGACTTGAACTAACAAACAGCAGCTGCGACAGGTCTGTGACCCTGGGCATCACTCTGTGCGGCCTCCCTCCACCTGGTCTTCCAGAGACTTCCACTGCACCCGGGGCACCAGGCCTCTGTCTCCAACCACCACCCACCCCTCCTCTCCCTGACTCCTGGGTTCCTCTCATTAGGAGAGGGTTTTCTTGAAGTTGTCTCCCACTCATGGGCCAGATAAAATGATTAGAAAACAAGCCAAAGCTGCAGCCCCTTGTCTATCCTGACTCTCAGGAGCCCACACCTGTTCCTTGGACCTGGCCGGTTCAGCAATTTCCATTTTCTGCAACTGTGAGCCCCTGAGGGGTGATGATTGGCTGACCTGGGCAGCCTTACCGTGCCGGCCAGCCCTCCCCAGGTGTGCCTGGGTTGAGATCAATATAAATACCACTCCAGGCAGCAAGAGCCCCTGCAGCCGTGCCTGACGCCATTTTCTCTGCCCTGTCAGCAGTCTCGGGGCTGGGCTGGTGGGAGGGAGTGAGAGGCCACGGCTTTGTGGGTGGCCCAGTGTGAGTGGGGCTCTGCTGGACTTTCTGCAGCAGTTGCCAGGCTGCCACCTGCTAAAGAAGAGGATGTGTCACCTATACCTGCTGCTGGAATTTCTCCCTGGGCAGAGGTGAGGAAGGAAAGAAGCAGTGGGGGCAGGGACAGGACGGGTATCTCAGGCAGGGAAATGGAAATCTTCCAGAAGAGCACCCAGGGCCAGGACCATCCTGGCTGGCCTGCAGGCACCAAGTCGGCCGGCATGCTGTCACTCGTGTGGCTCTATGGCCCTTCCTCTACGCTTTCAAGTCCTTGTATATATTCAGGTGTTTTACCTGGGACGGGTGGGAATAGTTCAGCAGCAACTGGCCTGGGGCTCAGCTCACGTTTACTCACAGATGCCTCGGCACGGTGCCCCAGCTTTGCAATGAGGACGCTTGTTGCGTGGGGGCTGCTGGCTGAATGGGAGACGATTCCCCACCACTGACCAACTTCAGAATTGTTTACAACTGGAGCAAGTGCCCTGATACGGTTTTCCTCTGTGGAACTGGTGGGTTCTGTGTTTTTTTTCTCTTTTTCGTTTTTGGTTCAAGGTAGATTTTATTCCTCTTTTTTGTATTTACAGATACAAGCATGGAAATAATTTATTCATATAAATACATGTATGTGAAGGGAATAATTGTTTTTTCTGTTTTATTTTTTAAATTTTATTTCTTTTTAATTTTGAATTTTATTTTATATTTTTATACAGCAGGTTCTTATTGGTTACCTATTTTATACGTATAAATGTATACATGCCAATCCCAGTCTCTCAACTCCTCCCACCACCACCCCCCCAACAGCCTTCCACCCTTGTTGTCCATACGTTTGTTGTCTACATCTGTTGCTATATTTATGCCTTGCAAAATGGTTAACCTGTACAGTTTTTCTAGGTTCCACATATATGCATGAATATACAAGATTTGTTTTTCTCTTTCTGACTTACTTCACTCTGTATGAGACTCTCTAGATCCATCGACGTCTTGACAAATGACCCAATTTCATTCCTTTTCATGGCTTAGTAATATTCCATTTTATATATGTACCACAGCTTTATGCATACGTCTGTCTGTGGGCATTTAGGTTGCTTCCATTACCTCGATATTGTAAAGAGTGAGGCAATGAACATTGCGGTGAATGTCTCTTTTTGATTTATGGTTTTGTCTGGGTATATGTCCAGAACTGGGATTGCTGTATCATATGGTAATTCTACTGTTAGTTTCTTAAGAAACTCCATATTGTTCTCCATAGTGACTGTATCAATTTATATTCCCAACAATAGTGGAAGAGGGTTCCTTTTCTCCACACCCTTTCCAGCATTTTTTGTTTGTAGATTTTCTGATGATGCCCATTCTACCAGGTGTGAGGTGATACCTCATTGCTGAGTCCATTTCCTTGAGCAAGGGGTAGGTCTTGTCTATTAAATATTTGGCTTATGGAACGGTATCTGTGCTAATTTCAAACTCTGGTTTTATGCAGCACCCCAACTCACCTTCCCACTTAAGCAAGCATAAGTTGGTTTTCTAAATTTGAGACCGTGTTCTGTTTTGTAAATCAGTTCATGTGTAGCCAAGTTCTCATTCCATGTATTAGTGGTACCTTATGATGTTTCTTTTTCTGTGTGACTTTTTTCACTTAGAATCACCGTGCCTCAATCCACTCATTATGCTGGTACGGGCCTGGTGACATAGTTTTCATTGCTGAGAGGTATTCTGTTGTACGTAAGTACCGCAACTTCTTTATCCATTATTTGTTCTCTGCATATTTAACTTGTGCTGCAGAAGAGGTTCTTGTAAACAGAGCTGTCCCAAACTTTGGGGTGGCTGTGTCTTTTTGATTTTAATTTCCCTAAGCTATAGGACCATAAGTGGAAGTGCCCTAGGCTCTGTTGCTTTGTTTTTTATATGTTTCAGGAAACACCATACACTTCTCCCGAGTGGCTGTTGGCAATTTACATCCCGCCCATCAGCATAACAAGGCTCCCAGTTCTCCATGGCCTGTCCTGCCTTTCTGGATTTTACACTTTTTTCAGATGGCCCTTTTGACGGGGGGGAAGTGAGACTTCATTGTAGTGCAGATTTCCTTTGCAAGCTTGCTTGGTTGGCCAAAAAGTGCGTATGCGTTTTTCCCTGAATATATTCAGGAAAAAACGCATACGCCCTTTTTGGCCAAGTGCATCATTGTCGACGTTCTGCCTCTTTTCCTATGCTTTAAATGCAATTCCAGTCTGCCTCCTGAAATCGGTTTCCTGCAATTCTGCCCCGCTTTCAAGTCCGCTTGGCAGCCTTACTTCAGTATATTTTTGGACGATAGCTGTCATTTATAACTCTGCAGGTTTGTGAATTACAGTGCTCTTGAGCTCCTTTCTTCAACTCGCTTTCTTGTGAGCTGCCCGCAACACTGCAGGATTGCTTCAGGCCCTAATCTGGGTCTGGCACGGCATGCTGAGCCTTTGGTTAATCCTCTTCCTGGTGTGAAATAAGAGTTAAATTTGCCCGTCCAGAAACCTCCAGCTAGTCTCTCATTGGTTCTCCCTATTCCTGTTCATCTTCCGCAGAAATTGCAAACTGGGCCAAACAGGAGGTTAAAGGCACTGACTCTCCAAGTCGGCAGAGCGTTAGTAAAGCATCTGGAATGTTGCACACGAGTACCAGGGAACGAGAACTGAGACATATTGGAACACGTCTCCCGATCACACGGTTGATCATACTCTGGGTTCCACATGCATGTTTTAGCTGAAGGAAGAATCCCTTAAACCTGGAGAGTTGAGACCCGTGGAATGGGTACCATGCAATATGACTTCAAAGGGTCTTCATTGGCTCACCGAATGTCTCCAATCCTATGACTGCTGCGTTTATGCCCCTGTACACATGCTTGATTCTCTTTCGGAGACATAGCAATCCATAGGTTTTAAGATACTTACTAGTCAGGTACATTCTTAGGCATTTAATAGGGGGTGTTGAGTCCATTTCCTTGAGCAAGGAGTAGCTCTTGTCTATTACATGTCTGGCTTAAGGAACTTTATCTGTGCTCATGTCAATCTCTGGTTTTATGCAGCACCCCAACTCACCTTTCCTCTTAAGCAAGCATAAGTTGGTTTTCTAAATTTGAGACCCTGTTCTGTTTTGTAATTGAGTTCCTGTGTAGCCAAGTTTACATTCAGTGTATTAGTGATATCTTATGATGTTTCTTTTTCTGTGTGACTTATTTCAGTTAGAATCATCATACCTGAATCCACTCATTATGCTGCTACGGGCCTGATGACATAGATTTCATTGCTGAGTGATATTGCATTGTACGTAAGTACCACAACTTCTTTGTCCATTTTTCACTTTCTGCGATATTGAACTTGTACCGTAAACTAGGTTCTTGTAAACAGAGCCATCCAAAACTTTTGGGTGGCTGTCTCTTTTTGATTTTAATTTCCCTAAACTATAGTACCATAAGTGGAAGTGCCCTAGGCTCTGTTGCTTTGTTTTTTACATGTTTCAGGAAACACCATACACTTCTCCCGAGTGGCTGTTGGCAATTTACATCCCGCCCATCAGCATAAGAAGGCTCCCAGTTCTCCATGGCCTGTCCTGCCTTTCTGGATTTTACACTTTTTTCAGATGGCCCTTTTGACGGGGGGGAAGTGAGACTTCATTGTAGTGCAGATTTCCTTTGCAAGCTTGCTTGGTTGGCCAAAAAGGGCGTATGCGTTTTTTCCTGAATATATTCAGGGAAAAACGCATACGCCCTTTTTGGCCAAGTGCATCATTGTGGACGTTCTGCCTCTTTTCCTATGCTTTAAATGCAATTCCAGTCTACCTCCTGAAATTGGTTTCCTGCAATTCTGCCCCGCTTTCAAGTCCTCTTGGCAGGCTTACTTCAGTATATTTTTGGACGATAACTGTCATTTATAACTCTGCAGGTTTGTGAATTACAGTGCCCCTGAGCTCCTTTCTTCAACTCGCTTTCTTGTGAGCTGGCCGCAACAGCACAGGATTGCTTCAGGCCGTAATCTGTTTCCGGCACGGCACGCTGAGCCTTTGGTTAATTCCTCTAACTTGTGGGAAATGAGAGTTAAATTTGCACGTCCAGACACCTCCAGCTAGTCTCTCATCGGTTCTCCCTATTCCTGTTCATCTTCCGCAGAAATTGCAAACTGGGCCAAACAGGAGGTTAAAGGCACTGACTCTCCAAGTCGGGAGAGAGTTAGTAAAGCGTCTGGAATGTTGCACCCGAGTACCAGGGGACGAGAACTGAGACATATTGGAACACGTCTCCCGATCACACGGTTCATCATACTCTGGGTTCCACATGCATGTTTTAGCTGAAGGAAGAATCCCTTAAACCTGGAGAGTTGAGACCCGTGGAATGGGTACCATGCAATATGACTTCAAAGGGTCTTCATTTGCTCACCGAACCTCTCCAATCCTATCACTGCTGCGTTTATGACCCTGTACACATGCTTGATTCTCTTTCAGAGACATAGCAATCCATAGGTTTTAAGATACTTACTAGTCAGCTACATTCTTAGGCGTTTAATATGGGGTGTTGAGTCCATTTCGTTGAGCAAGGAGTAGCTCTTGTCTAATACATAAGTGGCTTAAGGAACTTTATCTGTGCTCATTTCAATCTCTGGTTTTATGCAGCACCCCAACTCACCTTTCCCCTTAAGCAAGCATAAGTTGGTTTTCTAAATTTGAGACCGTGTTTTGTTTTGTAATTCAGTTCCTGTGTAGCAAGTTTACATTCCGTGTATTAGTGATATCTTATGATGTTTCTTTTTCTGTGTGACTTATCTCAGTTAGAATCATCATACCTGAATCCACTCATTATGCTGCTACGGGCCTGATGACGTAGATTTCATTGCTGAGTGATATTGCATTGTACGTAAGTACCAAAACTTCTTTATCCATTTTTTGCTTTCTGCGATATTGAACTTGTACCGTAAATGAGGTTCTTGTAAACAGAGCCGTCCCAAACTTTGGCGTGGCTGGGCCTTTTTGATTTTAATTTCCCTAAGCTATAGGACCATAAGTGGAAGTGCCCTAGGCTCTGTTCCTCTGTTTTTTAGATGTTTCAGGAAGCACCATACACTTCTCCCCAGTGGCTGTTGGCAATTTACATCCCGCCCATCAGCATAACAAGGCTCCCAGTTCTCCATGGCCTGTCCTGCCTTTCTGGATTTTACACTTTTTTCAGATGGCCCTTTTGACCGGGGGGAAGTGAGACTTCATTGCAGTGCAGATTTCCTTTGCAAGCTTGCTTGGTTGGCCAAAAAGGGCGTATGCGTTTTTTCCTGAATATATTCAGGAAGAAACTCATACGCGCTTTTTGGCCAAGTGCATCATTGTGGACGTTCTGCCTCTTTTCCTATGCTTTAAATGCAATTCCAGTCTACCTCCTGAAATCGGTTTCCTGCAATTCTGCCCCGCTTTCAAGTCCGCTTGGCAGCCTTACTTCAGTATATTTTTGGATGATAGCTGTCATTTATAACTCTGCAGGTTTGTGAATTACAGTGCCCCTGAGCTCCTTTCTTCAACTTGCTTTCTTGTGAGCTGGCCGCAACACTGCAGGATTGCTTCAGGCCCTAATCTGGTTCTGGCACGGCACGCTGAGCCTTTGGTTAATTCCTCTTCCTGGTGGGAAATGAGAGTTAAATTTGCCCGTCCAGACACCTCCAGCTAGTCTCTCATTGGTTCTCCCTATTCTTGTTCATCTTCCGCAGAAATTGCAAACTGGTCCAAACAGGAGTTTAAAGGCACTGACTCTCCAAGTCGGGAGAGTGTTAATAAAGCGTCTGGAATGTTGCACCCGAGTACCAGGGGACGAGAACTGAGACATATTGGAACACGTCTCCCAATCACACAGTTGATCATACTCTGGGTTCCACAAGCATGTTTTAGCTGAACGAAGAATCCCTTAAACCTGGAGAATTGAGACCCGTGGAATGGGTACCATGCAATATGACTTCAAAGGGTCTTCATTTGCTCACGGAACCTCTCCAGTCCTATCACTGCTGCATTTATGCCCCTGTACACATGCCTGATTCTCTTTCGGAGACATAGCAATCCATAGGTTTTAAAATACTTACTAGTCAGGTACATACTTCGGCGTTTAATATGGGGTGTTGAGTCCATTTCGTTGAGCAAGGAGTAGCTCTTGTGTATTACATATTTGGCTTAAGGAACTTTATCTGTGCTCATTTCAATCTCTGGTTTTATGCAGCACCCCAACTCACCTTTCCCCTTAAGCAAGCATAACTTGGTTTTCTACATTTGAGAACCTGTTGTGTTTTGTAATCCAGTTCCTGTGTAGCCAAGTTTACATTCCATGTATTAGTGATATCTTATGATGTTTCTTTTTCTGTGTGACTTATTTCAGTTAGAATCATCATACCTGAATCCACTCATTATGCTGCTATGGGCCTGATGACATAGATTTCATTGCTGAGTGATATTGCATTGTACATAAGTACCACAACTTCTTTATCCATTTTTCCCTTTCTGCGATATTAAACTTGCCCCATAAACGAGTTTCTTGTAAACAGAGCCGTCCCAAACTTTGGGGTGGCTGTGCCTTTTTTATTTTAATTTCCCTAAGCTATAGGACCATAAGTGTAAGTGCCCTAGGCTCTGTTGTTTTGTTTTTTAGATGTTTCAGGAAACACCATACACTTCTCCCGAGTGGCTGTTGGCAATTTACATCCCGCCCATCAGCATAACAAGGCTCCCATTTCTCCATGGCCTGTCCTGCCTTTCTGGATTTTACACTTTTTTCAGATGGCACTTTTGACCAGGGGGAAGTGAGACTTCATTGTAGTGCAGATTTCCTTTGCAAGCTTGCTTGGTTGGCCAAAAAGGGCGTATGCGTTTTTTCCTGAATATATTCAGGGAAAAACGCATACGCCCTTTTTGGCCAAGTGCATCATTGTCGACGTTCTGCCTCTTTTCCTATGCTTTAAATGCAATTCCAGTCTACCTCCTGAAATTGGTTTCCTGCAATTCTGCCCCGCTTTCAAGTCCTCTTGGCAGGCTTACTTCAGTATATTTTTGGATGATAGCTGTCATTTATAACTCTGCAGGTTTGTGAATTACAGTGCCCCTGAGCTCCTTTCTTCAACTCGCTTTCTTGTGAGCTGGCCGCAACAGCACAGGATTGCTTCAGGCCGTAATCTGTTACCGGCACGGCACGCTGAGCCTTTGGTTAATTCCTCTAACTTGTGGGAAATGAGAGTTAAATTTGCACGTCCAGACACCTCCAGCTAGTCTCTCATCGGTTCTCCCTATTCCTGTTCATCTTCCGCAGAAATTGCAAACTGGGCCAAACAGGAGGTTAAAGGCACTGACTCTCCAAGTCGGGAGAGAGTTAGTAAAGCGTCTGGAATGTTGCACCCGAGTACCAGGGGACGAGAACTGAGACATATTGGAACACGTCTCCCGATCACACGGTTCATCATACTCTGGGTTCCACATGCATGTTTTAGCTGAAGGAAGAATCCCTTAAACCTGGAGAGTTGAGACCCGTGGAATGGGTACCATGCAATATGACTTCAAAGGGTCTTCATTTGCTCACCGAACCTCTCCAATCCTATCACTGCTGCGTTTATGACCCTGTACACATGCTTGATTCTCTTTCAGAGACATAGCAATCCATAGGTTTTAAGATACTTACTAGTCAGCTACATTCTTAGGCGTTTAATATGGGGTGTTGAGTCCATTTCGTTGAGCAAGGAGTAGCTCTTGTCTAATACATAAGTGGCTTAAGGAACTTTATCTGTGCTCATTTCAATCTCTGGTTTTATGCAGCACCCCAACTCACCTTTCCCCTTAAGCAAGCATAAGTTGGTTTTCTAAATTTGAGACCGTGTTTTGTTTTGTAATTCAGTTCCTGTGTAGCAAGTTTACATTCCGTGTATTAGTGATATCTTATGATGTTTCTTTTTCTGTGTGACTTATCTCAGTTAGAATCATCATACCTGAATCCACTCATTATGCTGCTACGGGCCTGATGACGTAGATTTCATTGCTGAGTGATATTGCATTGTACGTAAGTACCAAAACTTCTTTATCCATTTTTTGCTTTCTGCGATATTGAACTTGTACCGTAAATGAGGTTCTTGTAAACAGAGCCGTCCCAAACTTTGGCGTGGCTGGGCCTTTTTGATTTTAATTTCCCTAAGCTATAGGACCATAAGTGGAAGTGCCCTAGGCTCTGTTCCTCTGTTTTTTAGATGTTTCAGGAAGCACCATACACTTCTCCCCAGTGGCTGTTGGCAATTTACATCCCGCCCATCAGCATAACAAGGCTCCCAGTTCTCCATGGCCTGTCCTGCCTTTCTGGATTTTACACTTTTTTCAGATGGCCCTTTTGACCGGGGGGAAGTGAGACTTCATTGCAGTGCAGATTTCCTTTGCAAGCTTGCTTGGTTGGCCAAAAAGGGCGTATGCGTTTTTTCCTGAATATATTCAGGAAGAAACTCATACGCGCTTTTTGGCCAAGTGCATCATTGTGGACGTTCTGCCTCTTTTCCTATGCTTTAAATGCAATTCCAGTCTACCTCCTGAAATCGGTTTCCTGCAATTCTGCCCCGCTTTCAAGTCCGCTTGGCAGCCTTACTTCAGTATATTTTTGGATGATAGCTGTCATTTATAACTCTGCAGGTTTGTGAATTACAGTGCCCCTGAGCTCCTTTCTTCAACTTGCTTTCTTGTGAGCTGGCCGCAACACTGCAGGATTGCTTCAGGCCCTAATCTGGTTCTGGCACGGCACGCTGAGCCTTTGGTTAATTCCTCTTCCTGGTGGGAAATGAGAGTTAAACTTGCCCGTCCAGACACCTCCAGCTAGTCTCTCATTGGTTCTCCCTATTCTTGTTCATCTTCCGCAGAAATTGCAAACTGGTCCAAACAGGAGTTTAAAGGCACTGACTCTCCAAGTCGGGAGAGTGTTAATAAAGCGTCTGGAATGTTGCACCCGAGTACCAGGGGACGAGAACTGAGACATATTGGAACACGTCTCCCAATCACACAGTTGATCATACACTGGGTTCCACAAGCATGTTTTAGCTGAAGGAAGAATCCCTTAAACCTGGAGAATTGAGACCCGTGGAATGGGTACCATGCAATATGACTTCAAAGGGTCTTCATTTGCTCACGGAACCTCTCCAGTCCTATCACTGCTGCATTTATGCCCCTGTACACATGCCTGATTCTCTTTCGGAGACATAGCAATCCATAGGTTTTAAGATACTTACTAGTCAGGTACATACTTCGGCGTTTAATATGGGGTGTTGAGTCCATTTCGTTGAGCAAGGAGTAGCTCTTGTGTATTACATATTTGGCTTAAGGAACTTTATCTGTGCTCATTTCAATCTCTGGTTTTATGCAGCACCCCAACTCACCTTTCCCCTTAAGCAAGCATAACTTGGTTTTCTACATTTGAGAACCTGTTGTGTTTTGTAATCCAGTTCCTGTGTAGCCAAGTTTACATTCCATGTATTAGTGATATCTTATGATGTTTCTTTTTCTGTGTGACTTATTTCAGTTAGAATCATCATACCTGAATCCACTCATTATGCTGCTATGGGCCTGATGACATAGATTTCATTGCTGAGTGATATTGCATTGTACATAAGTACCACACCTTCTTTATCCATTTTTCACTTTCTGCGATATTGAACTTGTCCCGTAAAAGAGTTTCTTGTAAACAGAGCCGTCCCAAATTTAGGGGTGGCTGTGTCTTTTTGATTTTAATTTCCCTAAGCTATAGAACCATAAGTGGAAGTGCCCTAGGCTCTGTTGGTTTGTTTTTTAGATGTTTCAGGAAACAGCATACACTTCTCCCGAGTGGCTGTTGGCAATTTACATCCCGCCCATCAGCATAACAAGGCTCCCAGTTCTCCATGGCCTGTCCTGCCTTTCTGGATTTTACACTTTTTTCAGATGGCCCTTTTGACGGGGGGGAAGTGAGACTTCATTGTAGTGCAGATTTCCTTTGCAAGCTTGCTTGGTTGGCCAAAAAGGGCGTATGCGTTTTTTCCTGAATATATTCAGGAAAAAACGCATACACCCTTTTTGGCCAAGTGCATCATTGTCGACCTTCTGCCTCTTTTCCTATGCTTTAAATGCAATTCCAGTCTACCTCCTGAAATCGGTTTCCTGCAATTCTGCCCGGTTTTCAAGTCCTCTTGGCAGCCTTACTTCAGTATATTTTTGGATGATAGCTGTCATTTATAACTCTGCAGGTTTGTGAATTACAGTGCCCCTGAGCTCCTTTCTTCAACTCGCTTTCTTGTGAGCTGGCCGCAACACCGCAGGATTGCTTCAGGCCCTAATCTGGTTCCGGCATGGCACGCTGAGCCTTTGGTTAATTCCTCTTCCTGGTGGGAAATGAGAGTTAAATTTTCCCGTCCAGACACCTCCAGCTAGTCTCTCATTGGTTCTCCCTATTCCTGTTCATCTTCCGCGGAATTTGCAAACTGGGCCAAACAGGAGGTTAAAGGCACTGAGTCTCCAAGTCGGGAGAGTGTTAGTAAAGCATCTGGAATGTTGCACCCGAGTACCAGGGGACGAGACCTGAGACATATTTCAACACGTCTCCCGATCACACGGTTGATCATACTCTGGGTTCCACATGCATGTTTTAGCTGAAGGAAGAATCCCTTAAACCTGGAGAGTTGAGACCCGTGGAATGGGTACCATGCAATATGACTTCAAAGGGTCTTCATTTGCTCACCAAAACTCTCCAATCCTATCACTGCTGCGTTTTTGCCCCTGTACTCACGATTGATTCACTTTCAGAGACATAGCAATCCATAGGTTTTAAGATACTTACTAGTCAGGTACATTATTAGGCGTTTAATATGGGGTTTTGAGTCCATTTCGTTGAGCAAGGAGTAGCTCTTGCCTATTACATATTTGGCTTAAGGAACTTTATCTATGCTCATTTCAATCTCTGGTTTTATGCAGCACCCCAACTCACCTTTCCCCTTAAGCAAGCATAAGTTGATTTTCTAAATTTGGGACCATGTTCTGTTTTGAAATTCAGTTCCTGTGTAGCCAAGTTTACATTCCATGTATTAGTGATATCTTATGATGTTTCTTTTTCTGTGTGACTTATTTCAGTTAGAATCATCATACCTGAATCCACGCATTATGCTGCTATGGGCCTGATGACATAGATGTCATTGCTGAGTGATATTGCATTGTACGTAAGTACCACAACTTCTTTATCCATTTTTCGCTTTATGCGATATTGAACTTGTACCGTAAACGAGTTTCTTGTAAACAGAGCCATCCCAAACTTTGGGGTGGCTGTGTCTTTTTGATTTCAATTTCCCTAAGCTATAGGACAATAAGTGGAAGTGCCCTAGGCTCTGTTGCTTTGTTTTTTAGATGTTTCAGGAAACACCATACACTTCTCCCGAGTGGCTGTTGGCAATTTACATCCCGCCCATCAGCATAACAAGGCTCCCAGTTCTCCATGGCCTGTCCTGCCTTTCTGGATTTTACACTTTTTTCAGATGGCCCTTTTGACGGGGGGGAAGTGAGACTTCATTGTAGTGCAGATTTCCTTTACAAGCTTGCTTGGTTGGCCAAAAAGGGCGTATGCGTTTTTTCCTGAATATATTCAGGAAAAAACGCATACGCCCTTTTTGGCCAAGTGCATCATTGTCGACCTTCTGCCTCTTTTCCTATGCTTTAAATGCAATTCCAGTCTACCTCCTGAAATCTGTTTCCTGCAATTCTGCCCGGCTTTCAGGTCCTCTTGGCAGCCTTACTTCAGTATATTTTTGGATGATAGCTGTCATTTATAACTCTGCAGGTTTGTGAATTACAGTGCCCCTGAGCTCCTTTCTTCAACTCGCTTTCTTGTGAGCTGGCCGCAACACCGCAGGATTGCTTCAGGCCCTAATCTGGTTCCGGCATGGCACGCTGAGCCTTTGGTTAATTCCTCTTCCTGGTGGGAAATGAGAGTTAAATTTTCCCGTCCAGACACCTCCAGCTAGTCTCTCATTGGTTCTCCCTATTCCTGTTCATCTTCCGCGGAATTTGCAAACTGGGCCAAACAGGAGGTTAAAGGCACTGACTCTCCAAGTCGGGAGAGTGTTAGTAAAGCATCTGGAATGTTGCACCCGAGGACCAGGGGACGAGACCTGAGACATATTTCAACACGTCTCCCGATCACATGGTTGATCATACTCTGGGTTCCACATGCATGTTTTAGCTGAAGGAAGAATCCCTTAAACCTGGAGAGTTGAGACCCGTGGAATGGGTACCATGCAATATGACTTCAAAGGGTCTTCATTTGCTCACCAAAACTCTCCAATCCTATCACTGCTGCGTTTTTGCCCCTGTACTCACGATTGATTCACTTTCAGAGACATAGCAATCCATAGGTTTTAAGATACTTACTAGTCAGGTACATTATTAGGCGTTTAATATGGGGTTTTGAGTCCATTTCGTTGAGCAAGGAGTAGCTCTTGTCTATTACATATTTGGCTTAAGGAACTTTATCTGTGCTCATTTCAATCTCTGGTTTTATGCAGCACCCCAACTCACCTTTCCCCTTAAGCAAGCATAAGTTGATTTTCTAAATTTGGGACCATGTTCTGTTTTGAAATTCAGTTCCTGTGTAGCCAAGTTTACATTCTGTGTATTAGTGATATCTTATGATGTTTCTTTTTCTGTGTGACTTATTTCAGTTAGAATCATCATACCTGAATCCACTCATTATGCTGCTATGGGCCTGATGACATAGATGTCATTGCTGAGTGATATTGCATTGTACGTAAGTACCACAACTTCTTTATCCATTTTTCGCTTTATGCGATATTGAACTTGTACCGTAAACGAGGTTCTTGTAAACAGAGCCGTCCCAAACTTTGGGGTGGCTGTGTCTTTTTGATTTTAATTTCCCTAAGCTATAGGACCATAAGTGGAAGTGCCCTAGGCTCTGTTGCTTTGTTTTTTAGATGTTTCAGGAAACACCATACACTTCTCCCGAGTGGCTGTTGGCAATTTACATCCCGCCCATCAGCATAACAAGGCTCCCAGTTCTCCATGGCCTGTCCTGCCTTTCTGGATTTTACACTTTTTTCAGATGGCCCTTTTGACGGGGGGGAAGTGAGACTTCATTGTAGTGCAGATTTCCTTTGCAAGCTTGCTTGGTTGGCCAAAAAGGGCGTATGCGTTTTTTCCTGAATATATTCAGGAAAAAACGCATACGCCCTTTTTGGCCAAGTGCATCATTGTCGACCTTCTGCCTCTTTTCCTATGCTTTAAATGCAATTCCAGTCTACCTCCTGAAATCGGTTTCCTGCAATTCTGCCCGGCTTTTAAGTCCTCTTGGCAGCCTTACTCCAGTATATTTTTGGATGATAGCTGTCATTTATAACTCTGCAGGTTTGTGAATTACAGTGCCCCTGAGCTCCTTTCTTCAACTCACTTTCTTGTGAGCTGGCCGCAACACCGCAGGATTGCTTCAGGCCCTAATCTGGTTCCGGCATGGCACGCTGAGCCTTTGGTTAATTCCTCTTCCTGGTGGGAAATGAGAGTTAAATTTTCCCGTCCAGACACCTCCAGCTAGTCTCTCATTGGTTCTCCCTATTTCTGTTCATCTTCCGCGGAATTTGCAAACTGGGCCAAACAGGAGGTTAAAGGCACTGACTCTCCAAGTCGGGAGAGTGTTAGTAAAGCATCTGGAATGTTGCACCCGAGTACCAGGGGACGGGAACTGAGACATATTTCAACACGTCTCCCGATCACACGGTTGATCATACTCTGGGTTCCACATGCATGTTTTAGCTGAAGGAAGAATCCCTTAAACCTGGAGAGTTGAGACCCGTGGAATGGTACCATGCAATATGACTTCAAAGGGTCTTCATTTGCTCACCAAAACTCTCCAATCCTATCACTGCTGCGTTTTTGCCCCTGTACTCACGATTGATTCACTTTCAGAGACATAGCAATCCATAGGTTTTAAGATACTTACTAGTCAGGTACATTATTAGGCGTTTAATATGGGGTTTTGAGTCCATTTCGTTGAGCAAGGAGTAGCTCTTGTCTATTACATATTTGGCTTAAGGAACTTTATCTGTGCTCATTTCAATCTCTGGTTTTATGCAGCACCCCAACTCACCTTTCCCCTTAAGCAAGCATAAGTTGATTTTCTAAATTTGGGACCATGTTCTGTTTTGAAATTCAGTTCCTGTGTAGCCAAGTTTACATTCCGTGTATTAGTGATATCTTATGATGTTTCTTTTTCTGTGTGATTTATTTCAGTTAGAATCATCATACCTGAATCCACTCATTATGCTGCTATGGGCCTGATGACATAGATGTCATTGCTGAGTGATATTGCATTGTACGTAAGTACCACAACTTCTTTATCCATTTTTCGCTTTATGCGATATTGAACTTGTACCGTAAACGAGTTTCTTGTAAACAGAGCCATCCCAAACTTTGGGGTGGCTGTGTCTTTTTGATTTTAATTTCCCTAAGCTATAGGACCATAAGTGGAAGTGCCCTAGGCTCTGTTGCTTTGTTTTTTAGATGTTTCAGGAAACACCATACACTTCTCCCCAGTGGCTGTTGGCAATTTACATCCCGCCCATCAGCATAACAAGGCTCCCAGTTCTCCATGGCCTGTCCTGCCTTTCTGGATTTTACACTTTTTTCAGATGGCCCTTTTGAGGGGGGGGAAGTGAGACTTCATTGTAGTGCAGATTTCCTTTGCAAGCTTGCTTGGTTGGCCAAAAAGGGCGTATGCGTTTTTTCCTGAATATATTCAGGAAAAAACGCATACGCCCTTTTTGGCCAAGTGCATCATTGTCGACCTTCTGCCTCTTTTCCTATGCTTTAAATGCAATTCCAGTCTACCTCCTGAAATCGGTTTCCTGCAATTCTGCCTGGCTTTCAAGTCCTCTTGGCAGCCTTACTTCAGTATATTTTTGGATGATAGCTGTCATTTATAACTCTGCAGGTTTGTGAATTACAGTGCCCCTGAGCTCCTTTCTTCAACTCGCTTTCTTGTGAGCTGGCCGCAACACCGCAGGATTGCTTCAGGCCCTAATCTGGTTCCGGCATGGCACGCTGAGCCTTTTGTTAATTCCTCTTCCTGGTGGGAAATGAGAGTTAAATTTTCCCGTCCAGACACCTCCAGCTAGTCTCTCATTGGTTCTCCCTATTCCTGTTCATCTTCCGCGGAATTTGCAAACTGGGCCAAACAGGAGGTTAAAGGCACTGACTCTCCAAGTCGGGAGAGTGTTAGTAAAGCATCTGGAATGTTCCACCCGAGTACCAGGGGACGAGAACTGAGACATATTTCAACACGTCTCCCGATCACACGGTTGATCATACTCTGGGTTCCACATGCATGTTTTAGCTGAAGGAAGAATCCCTTAAACCTGGAGAGTTGAGACCCGTGGAATGGGTACCATGCAATATGACTTCAAAGGGTCTTCATTTGCTCACCAAAACTCTCCAATCCTATCACTGCTGCGTTTTTGCCCCTGTACTCACGATTGATTCACTTTCAGAGACATAGCAATCCATAGGTTTTAAGATACTTACTAGTCAGGTACATTATTAGGCGTTTAATATGGGGTGTTGAGTCCATTTCGTTGAGCAAGGAGTAGCTCTTGTCTATTACATATTTGGCTTAAGGAACTTTATCTGTGCTCATTTCAATCTCTGGTTTTATGCAGCACCCCAACTCACCTTTCCCCTTAAGCAAGCATAAGTTGATTTTCTAAATTTGGGACCATGTTCTGTTTTGAAATTCAGTTCCTGTGTAGCCAAGTTTACATTCCGTGTATTAGTGATATCTTATGATGTTTCTTTTTCTGTGTGACTTATTTCAGTTAGAATCATCATACCTGAATCCACTCATTATGCTGCTATGGGCCTGATGACATAGATGTCATTGCTGAGTGATATTGCATTTTACGTAAGTACCACAACTTCTTTATCCATTTTTCGCTTTATGCGATATTGAACTTGTACCGTAAACGAGTTTCTTGTAAACAGAGCCATCCCAAACTTTGGGGTGGCTGTGTCTTTTTGATTTTAATTTCCCTAAGCTATAGGACCATAAGTGGAAGTGCCCTAGGCTCTGTTGCTTTGTTTTTTAGATGTTTCAGGAAACACCATACACTTCTCCGTAGTGGCTGTTGGCAATTTACAACCCGCCCATCAGCAAAACAAGGCTCCCAGTTCTCCATGGCCTGTCCTGCCTTTCTGGATTTTACACTTTTTTCAGATGGCCCCTTTGACGGGGGGGAAGTGAGACTTCATTGTAGTGCAGATTTCCTGTGCAAGCTTGCTTGGTTCGCCAAAAAGGGCGTATGCGTTTTTTCCTGAATATATTCAGGAAAAAACGCATACGCCCTTTTTGGCCAAGTGCATCATTGTCCACGTTCTGCCTCTTTTCCTATGCTTTAAATGCAATTCCAGTCTACCTCCTGAAATCGGTTTCCTGCAATTCTGCCCCGCTTTCAAGTCCTCTTGGCAGCCTTACTTCAGTATATTTTTGGACGATAGCTGTCATTTATAACTCTGCACGTTTGTGAATTACAGTGCCCGTGAGCTCCTTTCTTCAACTAGCTTTCTTGTGAGCTGGCCACAACACCGCAGGATTGCTTCAGACCCTAATCTGGTTCCGGCACGGCACGCTGAGCCTTTGGTTAATTCCTCTTCCTGGTGGGAAATGAGAGTTAAATTTGCCCGTCCAGAAACGTCCAGCTAGTCTCTCATTGGTTCTCCCTATTCCTGTTCATCTTCCGCAGAAATTGCAATCTGGGCCAAACAGGAGGTTAAAGGCACTGACTCTCCAAGTCGGGAGAGTGTTAGTAAAGCGTCTGGAATGTTGCACCCGAGTACCAGTGGACAAAAACTGAGACATATTTGAACACGTCTCCGGATCACACGGTTGATCATACTCTGGGTTCCACATGCATGTTTCAGCTGAAGGAAGAATCCCTTAAACCTGGAGAGTTGAGACCCGTGGAATGGGTAGCATGTAATATGACTTCAAAGGGTCATTCTTTGCTCACCGAACCTCTCAAATCCTATCACTGCTGCGTTTATGCCCCTGTACACATGCTTGATTCTCTTTTGGAGACATAGCAATCCATAGGTTTTAAGATACTTACTAGTCAGGTACATTCTTAGGCGTTTAATACGGGGTGTTGAGTCCATTTCGTTGAATAAGGAGTAGCTCTTGTCTATTACATATTTGGCTTAAGGAACTTTATCTGTGTTCATTTCAATCTCTGGTTTTATGCTGCATCCCAACTCACCTTTCCCCTTAAGCAAGCATAAGTTGGTTTTCTAAATTTGAGACCCTGTTCTGTTTTGTAATCCAGTTCCTGTGTAGCCAAGTTTACATTCCGTGTATTAGTGATATCTTATGATGTTTCTTTTTCTGTGTGACTTATTTCAGTTAGAATCATCATACCTGAACCCACTCATTTTGTGCTACAGGCTTTTGACATAGATTTCATTGCTGAGTGGTATTGCATTTTACGTAAGTACCACAACTTCTTTATCCATTTTTCACTTTCTGCGATATTGAACTTGTACCATAAACGAGGTTCTTGTAAACAGAGCCGTCCCAAACATTTGGGTGGCTGTGTCTTTTTGATTTTAATTTCCCTAAACAATAGGACCATAAGTGGAAGTGCCCTAGGGTATCTTGCTTTGTTTTTTAGATGTTTCAGGAAACACCATACACTTCTCCCGAGTGAATATATTCAGGAAAAAACGCATACGCCTTTTTTGTCCAAGTGCATCATTGTGGACGTTCTCCCTCTTTTCCTATGCTTTAAATGCAATTCCAGTCTACCTCCTGAAATCGGTTTTCTGCAATTCTGCCCCGCTTTCAAGTCCTCTTGGCAGCCCTACTTCAGTATATTTTTGGACGATAGCTGTCATTTATAATTCTGCAGGTTTGTGAATTACAGGGGCCCTGAGCTCCTTTCTTCAACTCGCTTTCTTGTGAGCTGGCCGCAACACCGCAAGATTGCTTCAGGCCCTAATCTTGTTCCGGCACGGCACGCTGAGCCTTTGGTAAATTCCTCTTCCTGGTGGGAAATGAGAGTTAAATTTGCCCGTCCAGACACCTCCAGCTAGTCTCTCATTGGTTCTCCCTATTCCTGTTCATCTTCTGCAGAAATTGCAAGCTGGGCCAAACAGGAGGTTAAAGGCACTGACTCTCCAAATCGGGAGAGTGTTAATAAAGCGTCTGGAATGTTGCACCCGAGTACCAGGGGACGAGAACTGAGACATATTGGAACACGTCTCCCGATCACACGGTTGATCATACTCTGGGTTCCACATGCGTGTTTCAGCTGAAGGAAGATTCCCTTAAAGCTGGAGAGTTGAGACCCGTGGAATGGGTACCATGCAATATGACTTCAAAGGGTCTTCATTTGCTCACCGAAACTCTCCAATCCTATCACTGCTGCGTTTATGTCCCTGTACACACACTTGATTCTTTTTCAGAGACATAGCAATCCATAGGTTTTAAGATACTTACTAGTCAAGTACATTCTTAGGCGTTTAATATGCGGTGTTGAGTCCATTTCGTTGAGCAAGTAGTAGCTCTTGCCTATTACATATTTGGCTTAAGGAACTTTATCTGTGCTCATTTCAATCTCTGGTTTTATGCAACACCCCAACTCACCTTTCCCCTTAAGCAAACATAAGTTGGTTTTCTAAATTTGAGACCCTGTTCTGTTTTGTAATCCAGTTCCTGTGTAGCCAATTTTACATTCCGTGTATTAGTGATATCTTATGATGTTTCTTTTTCTGTGTGACTTATTTCAGTTAGAATCATCATACCTGAATCCACTCTATGCTGTTACGGGCCTGATGACGTAGATTTCATTGCTGAGTGATATTGTATTGTACGTAAGTACCACAACTTCTTTATCCATTTTTCACTTTCTGCGATATTGAACTTGTACCGTAAACGAGGTTCTTGTAAACAGAGCCGTCCCAAACTTTGGGGTGGCTGTGTCTTTTTGATTTTAATTTCCCTAAGCTATAGGACCATAAGTGGAAGTGCCCTAGGCTCCGTTGCTTTGTTTTTTAGATGTTTCAGGAAACACCATACACTTCTCCCAAGTGGCTGTTGGCAATTTACATCCCGCCCATCAGCATAACAAGGCTCCCAGTTCTCCATGGCCTGTCCTGCCTTTCTGGATTTTACACTTTTTTCAGATGGCCCTTTTGACCGGGGGGAAGTGAGACTTAATTGTAGTGCAGATTTCCTTTGCAAGCTTGCTTGGTTGGCCAAAAAGTGCGTATGCGTTTTTTCCTGAATATATTAAAAAAAAAACGCATACGCACTTTTTGGCCAAGTGCATCATTGTGGACGTTCTGCCTCTTTTACTATGCTTTAAATGCAATTCCAGTCTACCTCCTGAAATCGGTTTCCTGCAATTCTGCCCCGCTTTCAAGTCCTCTTGGCAGCCTTACTTCAGTATATTTTTGGACGATAGCTGTCATTTATAACTCTGCAGGTTTGTGAATTACAGTGCCCCTGAGCTCCTTTCTTCAACTCGCTTTCTTGTGAGCTGGCCGCAGCACCGCAGGATTGCTTCAGGCCCTAATCTGGTTCCGGCATGGCACGCTGAGCCTTTGGATAATTCCTCTTCCTGGTGGGAAATGAGAGTTAAATTTGCCCGTCCAGACACCTCCAGCTAGTCTCTCATTGGTTCTCCCTATTCCTGTACATCTTCCACGGAATTTGCAAACTGGGTCAAACAGGAGGTTAAAGGCACTGACCCTCCAAGTCGGGAGAGTGTTAGTAAAGCGTCTGGAATGTTGCACCCGAGTACCAGGGGCGAAAACTGAGACATATTTGAACACGTCTCCCGATCACATGGTTGATCGTACTCTGGGTTCCACATGCATGTTTCAGCTGAAGGAAGATTCCCTTAAAGTTGGAGAGTTGAGACCCGTGGAATGGGTACCATGCAATATGACTTCAAAGGGTCTTCATTTGCTCACCGAACCTCTCCATTCCTATCACTGCTGCGTTTATGCCCCTGTACACATGGTTGATTCTCTTTCAGAGACATAGCAATCCATAGGTTTTAAGATACTTACTAGTCAGGTACATTCATTGGCGTTTAATATGGGGTGTTGAGTCCATTTCGTTGAGCAAGGAGTAGCTCTTGTCTATTACATATTTGGCTTAAGGAACTTTATCTGTGCTCATTTCAATCTCTGGTTTTATGCAACACCCCAACTCACCTTTCCCCTTAAGCAAGCATAAGTTGGTTTTCTAAATTTGAGACCCTGTTCTGTTTTGTAATTCAGTTCCTGTGTAGCCAAGTTTACATTCCGTGTATTAGTGATATCTTATGATGTTTCTTTTTCTGTGTGACTTATTTCAGTTAGAATCATCATACCTGAACCCACTCATTTTCTGCTACAGGCCTGTTGACAGAGATTTCATTGCTGAGTGATATTGCATTGTACGTAAGTAGCACAAATTCTTTATCCATTTTTCACTTTCTGCGATATTGAACTTGTACCATAAACGAGGTTCTTGTAAACAGAGCCGTCCCAAACTTTGGGGTGGCTGTGTCTTTTTTATTTTAATTTCCCTAAGCTATAGGACCATAAGTGGAAGTGCCGTAGGCTCTGTTGCTTTGTTTTTTAGATGTTTCAGGAAACACCATACACTTCTCCCTAGTGGCTGTTGCCAATTTACAACCCGCCCATCAGCATAACAAGGCTCCCAGTTCTCCATGGCCTGTCCTGCCTTTCTGGATTTTACACTTTTTTCAGATGGCCCCTTTGACAGGGGGGAAGTGAAACTTCATTGTAGTGCAGATTTCCTGTGCAAGCTTGCTTGGTTCGCCAAAAAGGGCGTATGCGTTTTTTCCTGAATATATTCAGGAAAAAACGCATACGCCCTTTTTGGCCAAGTGCATCATTGTCCACGTTCTGCCTCTTTTCCTATGCTTTAAATGCAATTCCAGTCTACCTCCTGAAATCGGTTTCCTGCAATTCTGCCCCGCTTTCAAGTCCTCTTGGCAGCCTTACTTCAGTATATTTTTGGACGATAGCTGTCATTTATAACTCTGCACGTTTGTGAATTACAGTGCCCGTGAGCTCCTTTCTTCAACTCGCTTTCTTGTGAGCTGGCCACAACACCGCAGGATTGCTTCAGACCCTAATCTGGTTCCGGCACGGCACGCTGAGCCTTTGGTTAATTCCTCTTCCTGGTGGGAAATGAGAGTTAAATTTGCCCGTCCAGAAACGTCCAGCTAGTCTCTCATTGGTTCTCCCTATTCCTGTTCATCTTCCGCAGAAATTGCAAACTGGGCCAAACAGGAGGTTAAAGGCACTGACTCTCCAAGTCGGGAGAGTGTTAGTAAAGCGTCTGGAATGTTGCACCCGAGTACCAGGGGACGAAAACTGAGACATATTTGAACACGTCTCCCGATCACACGGTTGATCATACTCTGGGTTCCACAGGCATGTTTCAGCTGAAGGAAGAATCCCTTAAACCTGGAGAGTTGAGACCCGTGGAATGGGTACCATGCATTATGACTTCAAAGGGTCTTCATTTGCTCACCGAACCTCTCCAATCCTATCACTGCTGCGTTTATGCAACTGTACACACGCTTGATTCTCTTTCAGAGACATAGCAATCCATAGGGTTTAAGATACTTACTAGTCAGGTACATTCTTCGGCGTTTAATATGGGGTGTTGAGTCCATTTCGTTGAGCAAGGAGTAGCTCTTGTCTATTCCATATTTGGCTTAAGGAACTTTATCTGTGCTCATTTCAATCTCTGGTTTTATGCAGCACCCCAACTCACCTTTCCCCTTAAGCAAGCATAAGTTGGTTTTCTTCATTTGAGACCCTGTTCTGTTTTGTAATTCAGTTTCTGTGTAGCCAAGTTTACATTCCATGTATTAGTGATATCTTATGATGTTTCTCTTTCTGTGTGACTTATTTCAGTTAGAATCGTCATACCTGAATCCACTCACTATGCTCCTATGGGCCTGATGACATAGATTTCATTGCTGAGTGATATTGCATTGTACGTAAGTACCACAACTTCTTTATCCATTTTTCACTTTCTGTGATATTGAACTTGTACCATAAACAAGGTTCTTGTAAACAGACCCGTCCCAAACTTTGGGGTGGCTGTGTCTTTTTGATTTTAATTTCCCTAAGCTATAGGACCATAAGTGGAAGTGCCCTAGGCTCTGTTGCTTTGTTTTTTAGATGTTTCAGGAAACACCATACACTTCTCCCCAGTGGCTGTTGGCAATTTACATCCCGCCCATCAGCATAACAAGGCTCCCAGTTCTCCATGGCCTGTCCTGCCTTTCTGGATTTTACACTTTTTTCAGATGGCCCTTTTGACCAGGCTGAAGTGAGACTTCATTGTAGTGCAGATTTCCTTTGCAAGCTTGCTTGGTTGGCCAAAAAGGGCGTATGCGTTTTTTCCTGAATATATTCAGGAAAAAACGCATACGCCCTTTTTGGCCAAGTGCATCATTGTGGACGTTCTGCCTCTTTTCCTATGCTTTAAATGCAATTCCAGTCTACCTCCTGAAATCGGTTTCTTGCAATTCTGCCCCGCTTTCAAGTCCTCTTGGCAGCCTTACTTCAGTATATTTTTGGACGATAGCTGACATTTATAACTCTGCAGGTTTGTGAATTACAGTGCCCCTGAGCTCCTTTCTTCAACTCGCTTTCTTGTGAGCGGGCCACAACACCGCAGGATTGCTTCAGGCCCTAATCTTGTTCCGGCACGGCACGCTGAGCCTTTGGTTAATTCCTCTTCCTGGTGGGAAATGAGAGTTAAATTTGCCCGTCCAGACACCTCCAGCTAGTCTCTCATTGCTCCTACCTATTCCTGTTCATCTTCTGCAGAAATTGCAATCTGGGCCAAACAGGAGGTTAAAGGCACTGACTCTCCAAGTCAGGAGAGTGTTAGTAAAGCGTCTGGAATGTTGCACCCGAGTACCAGTGGACGAAAACTGAGACATATTTGAAAACGTCTCCTGATCACACGGTTGATCATACTCTGGGTTCCACATGCATGTTTCAGCTGAAGGAAGAATCCCTTAAACCTGGAGAGTTGAGACCCGTGGAATGGGTAGCATGTAATATGACTTCAAAGGGTCATTCTTTGCTCACCGAACCTCTCAAATCCTATCACTGCTGCGTTTATGCCCCTGTACACATGCTTGATTCTCTTTCGGAGACATAGCAATCCATAGGTTTTAAGATACTTACTAGTCAGGTACATTCTTAGGCGTTTAATATGGGGTGTTGAGTCCATTTCGTTGAATAAGGAGTAGCTCTTGTCTATTACATATTTGGCTTAAGGAACTTTATCTGTGTTCATTTCAATCTCTGGTTTTATGCTGCATCCCAACTCACCTTTCCCCTTAAGCAAGCATAAGTTGGTTTTCTAAATTTGAGACCCTGTTCTGTTTTGTAATTCAGTTCCTGTGTAGCCAAGTTTACATTCCGTGTATTAGTGATATCTTATGATGTTTCTTTTTCTGTGTGACTTATTTCAGTTAGAATCATCATACCTGAACCCACTCATTTTGTGCTACAGGCGTGTTGACATAGATTTCATTGCTGAGTGGTATTGCATTGTACGTAAGTACCACAACTTCTTTATCCATTTTTCACTTTCTGCGATATTGAACTTGTACCATAAACGAGGTTCTTGTAAACAGAGCCGTCCCAAACATTTGGGTGGCTGTGTCTTTTTGATTTTAATTTCCCTAAGCTATAGGACCATAAGTGGAAGTGCCCTAGGCTCTGTTCCTTTCTTTTTTAGATGTTTCAGGAAACACCATACACTTCTCCCGAGTGAATATATTCAGGAAAAAACGGATACGCCCTTTTTGTCCAAGTGCATCATTGTGGACGTTCTGCCTCTTTTCCTATGCTTTAAATGCAATTCCAGTCTACCTCCTGAAATCGGTTTTCTGCAATTCTGCCCCACTTTCAAGTCCTCTTGGCAGCCTTACTTCAGTATATTTTTGGACGATAGCTGTCATTTATAAATCTGCAGGTTTGTGAATTACAGGGGCCCTGAGCTCCTTTCTTAAACTCGCTTTCTTGTGAGCTGGCCGCAACACCGCAGGATTGCTTCAGGCCCTAATCTGGTTCCGGCACGGCACGCTGAGCCTTTGGTTAATTCCTCTTCCTGGTGGGAAATGAGAGTTAAATTTGCCCGTCCAGACACCTCCAGCTAGTCTCTCATTGGTCCTCCTTATTCCTGTTCATCTTCCGCAGAATTTGCAAACTGGGCCAAACAGGAGGTTAAAGGCACTGACTCTCCAAGTCGGGAGATTGTTAGTAAAGCGTCTGGAATGTTGCACCCGAGTACCAGGGGACGAAAACTGAGACATATTTGAACACGTCTCCTGATCACACGGTTGATCATACTCTGGGTTCCACATGCATGTTTCAGCTGAAGGAAGAATCCCTTAAACCTGGAGAGTTGAGACCCGTGGAATGGGTACCATGCAATATGACTTCAAAGGGTCTTCATTTGCTCACCGAACCTCTCCAATCCTATCACTGCTGCGTTTATGCCCCTGTACACACGCTTGATTCTCTTTCGGAGGCATAGCAATCCATAGGTTTTAAGATACTTACTAATCAGGTACATTCTTAGGCGTTTAATATGGGGTGTTGAGTCCATTTCGTTGAGCAAGGAGTAGCTCTTGTCTATTACATATTTGGCTTAAGGAACTTTATCTGTGCTCATTTCAATCTCTGGTTTTATGCAGCACCCCAACTCACATTTCCCCTTAAGCAAGCATAAGTTGGTTTTCTAAATTTGAGACCCTTTTCTCTTTTGTAATCCAGTTCCTGTGTAGCCAAGTTTACATTCCGTGTATTAGTGATATCTTATGTTGTTTCTTTTTCTGTGTGACTTATTTCAGTTAGAATCATCATACCTGAGCCCACTCATTTTCTGCTACAGGCCTGTTGACATAGATTTCATTGCTGAGTGATATTGCATTGTACGTAAGTACCACAACTTCTTTATCCATTTTGCGCTTTCTGCGATATTGAACTTGTACCATAAAAGAGGTTCTTGTAAACAGAGCCGTCCCAAACTTTGGGGTGGCTGTGTCTTTTTGATTTTAATTTCCCTAAGCTATAGGACCATAAGTGGAATTGACCTAGGCCCTGTTGCTTTGTTTTTTAGATGTTTCAGGAAACACCATACACTTCTCCCGAGTGGCTGTTGGCAATTTACATCCCACCCATCAGCATAACAGGGCTCCCAGTTCTCCATGGCCTGTCCTACCTTTCTGGATTTTACACTTTTTTCAGATGGCCCTTTTCACCAGGGGGAAGTGAGACTTCATTGTAGTGCAGATTTCCTTTGCAAGCTTGCTTGGTTGGCCAAAAAGGGCGTATGCGTTTTTTCCTGAATATATTCAGGAAAAAACGCATACGACCTTTTTGGCCAAGTGCATCATTGTCGACTTTCTGACTCTTTTCCTATGCTTTAAGTGCAATTCCAGTCTACCTCCTGAAATCGGTTTCCTGCAATTCTGCCCCGCATTCAAGTCCTCTTGGCAGCCTTACTTCAGTATATTTTTGGACGATAGCTGTCATTTATAACTCTGCAGCTTCGTGAATTACAGTGCCCCTGAGCTCCTTTCTTCAATTCGCTTTCTTGTGAGCTGGCCGCAACACCGCAGGATTGTTTCAGGCCCTAATCTGGTTCCGGCACGGCACGCTGAGCATTAGGTTAATTCCTCTTCCTGCTGGGAAATGAGAGTTAAATTTGCCCGTCCAGACACCTCCAGCTAGTCTCTCATTGTTTCTCGCTATTCCTGTTCATCTTCCGCAGAAATTGCAAACTGGGCCAAACAGGAGGTTAAAGGCACTGACTCTCCAACTCGGGAGAGTGTCAGTAAAGCATCTGGAATGTTGCACCCGAGTACCAGGGGACGAGAACTGAGACATATTGGAACACGTCTCCCGATCACACGGCTGATCATACTCTGGGTTCCACATGCATGTTTTAGCTGAAGGAAGAATCCCTTAAACCTGGAGAGTTGAGACCCGTGGAATGGGTACCATGCAATATGACTTCAAAGGGTCTTCATTTGCTCAGCGAACCTCTCCAATCCTATCACTGCTGCGTTTATGCCCCTGTATACATGCTTGATTGTCTTTCGGAGACATAGCAATCGATAGGTTTTAAGATACTTACTAGTCAGGTACATTCTTAGGCGTTTAATATGGGGTGTTGAGTCCATTTCGTTGAGCAAGGAGTAGCTCTTGTCTACTCCATATTTGGCTTAAGGAACTTTATCTGTGCTCATTTCAATCTCTGGTTTTATGCAGCACCCCAACTCACCTTTCCCCTTAAGCAAGCATAAGTTGGTTTTCTAAATTTGAGACCCTGTTCTGTTTTGTAATCCAGTTCCTGTGTAGCCAAGTTTAAATTCCGTGTATTAGTGATATCTTATGATGCTTCTTTTTCTGTGTGACTTATTTCAGTTAGAATCATCGTACCTGAATCCACTCATTATGCTGCTATGGGCCTGATGACATAGATTTCATTGCTGAGTGATATTGCATTGTACATAAGTACCACAACTTCTTTATCCATTTTTCACTTTCTGCGATATTGTACTTGTACCGTAAACAAGGTTCTTGTAAACAGAGCCGTCCCAAACTTTGGGGGGGCTGTGTCTTTTTGATTTTAATTTCCCTAAGCTATAGGACCATAAGTGGAAGTGCCCTAGGCTCTGTTGCTTTGTTTTTTAGATGTTTCAGGAAACACCATACACTTCTCCCGAGTGGCTGTTGGCAATTTACATCCCGCCCATCAGCATAACAAAGCTCCCAGTTCTCCATGGCCTGTCCTGCCTTTCTGGATTTTACATTTTTTTCAGATGGCCCTTTTGACCGGGGGGAAGTGAGACTTCTTTGTAGTGCAGATTTCCTCTGCAAGCTTGCTTGGTTGGCCAAAAAGGGCGTATGCGTTTTTTCCTGAATATATTCAGGAAAAAACGCATACGCCCTTTTTGGCCAAGTGCATCATTGTCGACGTTCTGCCTCTTTTCCTATGCTTTAAATGCAATTCCAGTCTACCTCCTGAAATCGGTTTCCTGCAATTCTGCCCCGCTTTCAAGTCCTCTTGGCAGCCTTACTTCAGTATATTTTTGGACGATAGCTGTCATTTATAACTCTGCAGGTTTGTGAATTACAGTGCCCCTGAGCTCCTTTCTTCAACTCGCTTTCTTGTGAGCTGGCCGCAACACCGCAGGATTGCTTCAGGCCCTAATCTGGTTCCGGCACGGCACGCTGAGCCTTTGGTTAATTCCTCTTCCTGGTGGGAAATGAGAGTTAAATTTGCCCGTCCAGACACCTCCAGCTAGTCTCTCATTGGTCCTCCCTATTCCTGTTCATCTTCCGCAGAAATTGCAAACTGGGCCAAACAGGAGGTTAAAGGCACTGACTCTCCAAGTCGGGAGAGTGTTAGTAAAGCGTCTGGAATGTTGCACCCGAGTACCACGGGACGAGAACTGAGACATATTAGAACACGTCTCCCGATCACACAGTTGATCATACTCTGGTTTCCACATGCATGTTTTAGCTGAAGGAAGAATCCCTTAAACCTGGAGAGTTGAGACCCGTGGAATGGGTACCATGCAATATGACTTCAAAGGGTCTTCATTTGCTCACCGAACCTCTCCAATCCTATCACTGCTGCGTTTATGCCCCTGTACACACGCTTGATTCTCTTTCGGAGACATAGCGATCCATAGCTTTTAATATACTTACTAGTCAGGTACATTCTTAGGCGTTTAATATGGGGTGTTGAGTCCATTTCGTTGAGCAAGGAGTAGCTCTTGTCTATTCCATATTTGGCTTAAGGAACTTTATCTGTGCTCATTTCAATCTCTGGTTTTATGCAGCACCCCAACTCACCTTTCCCCTTAAGCAAGCATAAGTTGGTTTTCTAAATTTGAGACCCTGTTGTGTTTTGTAATTCAGTTTCTGTGTAGCCAACTTTACATTCCGTGTATTAGTGATATCTTATGATGTTTCTTTTTCTTGTGACTTATTTCAGTTAGAATCATCATACCTGAATCCACTCATTATGCTGCTACGGGCCTGATGACGTAGATTTCATTGCTGAGTGATATTGCATTGTACGTAAGTACCACAACTTCTTTATCCATTTTTCACTGTCTGCGATATTGAACTTGTCCCGTAAGCGAGGTTCTTGTAAGCAGAGCCGTCCCAAACTTTGGGGTGGCTGTGTCTTTTTGATTTTAATTTCCCTAAGCTGTAGGACCATAAGTGGAAGTGCCCTAGGCTCTGTTGCTTTGTTTCTTAGATGTTTCAGGAAACACCATACACTTCTCCCAAGCGGCTGTTGGCAATTTACATCCTGCCCATCAGCATAACAAGGCTCCCAGTTCTCCATGGCCTGTCCTGCCTTTTTGGATTTTACACTTTTTTCAGATGGCCCTTTTGACCAGGGGGAAGTGAGACTTCATTGTAGTGCAGATTTCCTTTGCAAGCTTGCTTGGTTGGCCAAAAAGGGCGTATGCGTTTTTTCCTGAATATATTCAGGAAAAAACGCATACGCCCTTTTTGGCCAAGTGCATCATTGTCGACTTTCTGACTCTTTTCCTATGCTTTAAGTGCAATTCCAGTCTACCTCCTGAAATCGGTTTCCTGCAATTCTGCCCCGCATTCAAGTCCTCTTGGCAGCCTTACTTCAGTATATTTTTGGACGATAGCTGTCATTTATAACTCTGCAGGTTTGTGAATTACAGTGCCCCTGAGCTCCTTTCTTCAATTCGCTTTCTTGTGAGCTGGCCGCAACACCGCAGGATTGTTTCAGGCCCTAATCTGGTTCCGGCACTGCACGCTGAGCGTTTGGTTAATTCCTCTTCCTGGTGGGAAATGAGAGTTAAATTTGCCCGTCCAGACACCTCCAGCTAGTCTCTCATTGGTTCTCCCTATTCCTGTTCATCTTCCGCAGAAATTGCAAACTGGGCCAAACAGGAGGTTAAAGGCACTGACTCTCCAAGTCGGGAGAGTGTTAGTAAAGCGTCTGGAATGTTGCACCCGAGTACCACGGGACGAGAACTGAGACATATTGGAACACGTCTCCCGATCACACGGTTGATCATACTCTGGGTTCCACATGCATGTTTTAGCTGAAGGAAGAATCCCTTAAACCTGGAGAGTTGAGACCCGTGGAATGGGTACCATGCAATATGACTTCAAAGGGTCTTCATTTGCTCACCGAACCTCTCCAATCCTATCACTGCTGCGTTTATGCCCCTGTACACACTCTTGATTCTCTTTCGGAGACATAGCAATCCATAGGTTTTAAGATACTTACTAGTCAGGTACATTCATTGGCGTTTAATATGGGGTGTTGAGTCCATTTCGTTGAGCAAGGAGTAGCTCTTGTCTATTCCATATTTGGCTTAAGGAACTTTATCTGTGCTCATTTCAATCTCTGGTTTTATGAAGCACCCCAACTCACCTTTCCCCTTAAGCAAGCATAAGTGGCTTTTCTAAATTTGAGACCCTGTTCTGTTTTGTAATTCAGTTCCTGAGTAGCCAAGTTTACATTCCGTGTATTAGTGATATCTTACGATGTTTCTTTTTCTGTGTGACTTATTTCAGTTAGAATCATCATACCTGAACCCACTCATTTTCTGCTACAGGCCTGATGACATAGATTTCATTGCTGAGTGATATTGCATTGTACGTAAGTAGCACAAATTCTTTATCCATTTTTCACTTTCTGCGATATTGAACTTGTACCATAAACGAGGTTCTTGTAAACAGAGCCGTCCCAAACTTTGGGGTGGCTGTGTCTTTTTGATTTTAATTTCCCTAAGCTATAGGACCATAAGTGGAAGTGCCCTAGGCTCTGTTGCTTTGTTTTTTAGATGTTTCAGGAAACACCATACACTTCTCCCCAGTGGCTGTTGGCAATTTACATCCCGCCCATCAGCATAACAAGGCTCCCAGTTCTCCATGGCCTGTCCTGCCTTTCTGGATTTTACACTTTTTTCAGATGGCCCTTTTGACCAGGCGGAAGTGAGACTTCATTGTAGTGCAGATTTCCTTTGCAAGCTTGCTTGGTTGGCCAAAAAGGGCGTATGCGTTTTTTCCTGAATATATTCAGGAAAAAACGCATACGCCCTTTTTGGCCAAGTGCATCATTGTGGACGTTCTGCCTCTTTTCCTATGCTTTAAATGCAATTCCAGTCTACCTCCTGAAATCGGTTTCTTGCAATTCTGCCCCGCTTTCAAGTCCTCTTGGCAGCCTTACTTCAGTATATTTTTGGACGATAGCTGACATTTATAACTCTGCAGGTTTGTGAATTACAGTGCCCCTGAGCTCCTTTCTTCAACTCGCTTTCTTGTGAGCGGGCCACAACACCGCAGGATTGCTTCAGGCCCTAATCTTGTTCCGGCACGGCACGCTGAGCCTTTGGTTAATTCCTCTTCCTGGTGGGAAATGAGAGTTAAATTTGCCCGTCCAGACACCTCCAGCTAGTCTCTCATTGCTCCTACCTATTCCTGTTCATCTTCTGCAGAAATTGCAATCTGGGCCAAACAGGAGGTTAAAGGCACTGACTCTCCAAGTCAGGAGAGTGTTAGTAAAGCGTCTGGAATGTTGCACCCGAGTACCAGTGGACGAAAACTGAGACATATTTGAAAACGTCTCCTGATCACACGGTTGATCATACTCTGGGTTCCACATGCATGTTTCAGCTGAAGGAAGAATCCCTTAAACCTGGAGAGTTGAGACCCGTGGAATGGGTAGCATGTAATATGACTTCAAAGGGTCATTCTTTGCTCACCGAAACTCTCAAATCCTATCACTGCTGCGTTTATGCCCCTGTACACATGCTTGATTCTCTTTCGGAGACATAGCAATCAATAGGTTTTAAGATACTTACTAGTCAGGTACATTCTTAGGCGTTTAATATGGGGTGTTGAGTCCATTTCGTTGAATAAGGAGTAGCTCTTGTCTATTACATATTTGGCTTAAGGAACTTTATCTGTGTTCATTTCAATCTCTGGTTTTATGCTGCATCCCAACTCACCTTTCCCCTTAAGCAAGCATAAGTTGGTTTTCTAAATTTGAGACCCTGTTCTGTTTTGTAATTCAGTTCCTGTGTAGCCAAGTTTACATTCCGTGTATTAGTGATATCTTATGATGTTTCTTTTTCTGTGTGACTTATTTCAGTTAGAATCATCATACCTGAACCCACTCATTTTGTGCTACAGGCGTGTTGACATAGATTTCATTGCTGAGTGGTATTGCATTGTACGTAAGTACCACAACTTCTTTATCCATTTTTCACTTTCTGCGATATTGAACTTGTACCATAAACGAGGTTCTTGTAAACAGAGCCGTCCCAAACATTTGGGTGGCTGTGTCTTTTTGATTTTAATTTCCCTAAGCTATAGGACCATAAGTGGAAGTGCCCTAGGCTCTGTTGCTTTCTTTTTTAGATGTTTCAGGAAACACCATACACTTCTCCCGAGTGAATATATTCAGGAAAAAACGGATACGCCCTTTTTGTCCAAGTGCGTCATTGTGGACGTTCTGCCTCTTTTCCTATGCTTTAAATGCAATTCCAGTCTACCTCCTGAAATCGGTTTTCTGCAATTCTGCCCCACTTTCAAGTCCTCTTGGCAGCCTTACTTCAGTATATTTTTGGACGATAGCTGTCATTTATAAATCTGCAGGTTTGTGAATTACAGGGGCCCTGAGCTCCTTTCTTAAACTCGCTTTCTTGTGAGCTGGCCGCAACACCGCAGGATTGCTTCAGGCCCTAATCTTGTTCCGGCACGGCACGCTGAGCCTTTGGTTAATTCCTCTTCCTGGTGGGAAATGAGAGTTAAATTTGCCCGTCCAGACACCTCCAGCTAGTCTCTCATTGGTCCTCCTTATTCCTGTTCATCTTCCGCAGAATTTGCAAACTGGGCCAAACAGGAGGTTAAAGGCACTGACTCTCCAAGTCGGGAGATTGTTAGTAAAGCGTCTGGAATGTTGCACCCGAGTACCAGGGGACGAAAACTGAGACATATTTGAACACGTCTCCTGATCACACGGTTGATCATACTCTGGGTTCCACATGCATGTTTCAGCTGAAGGAAGAATCCCTTAAACCTGGAGAGTTGAGACCCGTGGAATGGGTACCATGCAATATGACTTCAAAGGGTCTTCATTTGCTCACCGAACCTCTCCAATCCTATCACTGCTGCGTTTATGCCCCTGTACACACGCTTGATTCTCTTTCGGAGGCATAGCAATCCATAGGTTTTAAGATACTTACTAATCAGGTACATTCTTAGGCGTTTAATATGGGGTGTTGAGTCCATTTCGTTGAGCAAGGAGTAGCTCTTGTCTATTACATATTTGGCTTAAGGAACTTTATCTGTGCTCATTTCAATCTCTGGTTTTATGCAGCACCCCAACTCACATTTCCCCTTAAGCAAGCATAAGTTGGTTTTCTAAATTTGAGACCCTGTTCTCTTTTGTAATCTAGTTCCTGTGTAGCCAAGTTTACATTCCGTGTATTAGTGATATCTTATGTTGTTTCTTTTTCTGTGTGACTTATTTCAGTTAGAATCATCATACCTGAGCCCACTCATTTTCTGCTACAGGCCTGTTGACATAGATTTCATTGCTGAGTGATATTGCATTGTACGTAAGTACCACAACTTCTTTATCCATTTTGCGCTTTCTGCGATATTGAACTTGTATCATAAAAGAGGTTCTTGTAAACAGAGCCGTCCCAAACTTTGGGGTGGCTGTGTCTTTTTGATTTTAATTTCCCTAAGCTATAGGACCATAAGTGGAATTGACCTAGGCCCTGTTGCTTTGTTTTTTAGATGTTTCAGGAAACACCATACACTTCTCCCGAGTGGCTGTTGGCAATTTACATCCCACCCATCAGCATAACAGGGCTCCCAGTTCTCCATGGCCTGTCCTAACTTTCTGGATTTTACACTTTTTTCAGATGGCCCTTTTCACCAGGGGGAAGTGAGACTTCATTGTAGTGCAGATTTCCTTTGCAAGCTTGCTTGGTTGGCCAAAAAGGGCGTATGCGTTTTTTCCTGAATATATTCAGGAAAAAACGCATACGACCTTTTTGGCCAAGTGCATCATTGTCGACTTTCTGACTCTTTTCCTATGCTTTAAGTGCAATTCCAGTCTACCTCCTGAAATCGGTTTCCTGCAATTCTGCCCCGCATTCAAGTCCTCTTGGCAGCCTTACTTCAGTATATTTTTGGACGATAGCTGTCATTTATAACTCTGCAGCTTCGTGAATTACAGTGCCCCTGAGCTCCTTTCTTCAATTCGCTTTCTTGTGAGCTGGCCGCAACACCGCAGGATTGTTTCAGGCCCTAATCTGGTTCCGGCACGGCACGCTGAGCATTAGGTTAATTCCTCTTCCTGCTGGGAAATGAGAGTTAAATTTGCCCGTCCAGACACCTCCAGCTAGTCTCTCATTGTTTCTCGCTATTCCTGTTCATCTTCCGCAGAAATTGCAAACTGGGCCAAACAGGAGGTTAAAGGCACTGACTCTCCAACTCGGGAGAGTGTCAGTAAAGCATCTGGAATGTTGCACCCGAGTACCAGGGGACGAGAACTGAGACATATTGGAACACGTCTCCCGATCACACGGCTGATCATACTCTGGGTTCCACATGCATGTTTTAGCTGAAGGAAGAATCCCTTAAACCTGGAGAGTTGAGACCCGTGGAATGGGTACCATGCAATATGACTTCAAAGGGTCTTCATTTGCTCAGCGAACCTCTCCAATCCTATCACTGCTGCGTTTATGCCCCTGTATACATGCTTGATTGTCTTTCGGAGACATAGCAATCGATAGGTTTTAAGATACTTACTAGTCAGGTACATTCTTAGGCGTTTAATATGGGGTGTTGAGTCCATTTCGTTGAGCAAGGAGTAGCTCTTGTCTACTCCATATTTGGCTTAAGGAACTTTATCTGTGCTCATTTCAATCTCTGGTTTTATGCAGCACCCCAACTCACCTTTCCCCTTAAGCAAGCATAAGTTGGTTTTCTAAATTTGAGACCCTGTTCTGTTTTGTAATCCAGTTCCTGTGTAGCCAAGTTTAAATTCCGTGTATTAGTGATATCTTATGATGCTTCTTTTTCTGTGTGACTTATTTAAGTTAGAATCATCGTACCTGAATCCACTCATTATGCTGCTATGGGCCTGATGACATAGATTTCATTGCTGAGTGATATTGCATTGTACATAAGTACCACAACTTCTTTATCCATTTTTCACTTTCTGCGATATTGTACTTGTACCGTAAACAAGGTTCTTGTAAACAGAGCCGTCCCAAACTTTGGGGGGGCTGTGTCTTTTTGATTTTAATTTCCCTAAGCTATAGGACCATAAGTGGAAGTGCCCTAGGCTCTGTTGCTTTGTTTTTTAGATGTTTCAGGAAACACCATACACTTCTCCCGAGTGGCTGTTGGCAATTTACATCCCGCCCATCAGCATAACAAAGCTCCCAGTTCTCCATGGCCTGTCCTGCCTTTCTGGATTTTACATTTTTTTCAGATGGCCCTTTTGACCGGGGGGAAGTGAGACTTCTTTGTAGTGCAGATTTCCTCTGCAAGCTTGCTTGGTTGGCCAAAAAGGGCGTATGCGTTTTTTCCTGAATATATTCAGGAAAAAACGCATACGCCCTTTTTGGCCAAGTGCATCATTGTCGACGTTCTGCCTCTTTTCCTATGCTTTAAATGCAATTCCAGTCTACCTCCTGAAATCGGTTTCCTGCAATTCTGCCCCGCTTTCAAGTCCTCTTGGCAGCCTTACTTCAGTATATTTTTGGACGATAGCTGTCATTTATAACTCTGCAGGTTTGTGAATTACAGTGCCCCTGAGCTCCTTTCTTCAACTCGCTTTCTTGTGAGCTGGCCGCAACACCGCAGGATTGCTTCAGGCCCTAATCTGGTTCCGGCACGGCACGCTGAGCCTTTGGTTAATTCCTCTTCCTGGTGGGAAATGAGAGTTAAATTTGCCCGTCCAGACACCTCCAGCTAGTCTCTCATTGGTCCTCCCTATTCCTGTTCATCTTCCGCAGAAATTGCAAACTGGGCCAAACAGGAGGTTAAAGGCACTGACTCTCCAAGTCGGGAGAGTGTTAGTAAAGCGTCTGGAATGTTGCACCCGAGTACCACGGGACGAGAACTGAGACATATTAGAACACGTCTCCCGATCACACAGTTGATCATACTCTGGTTTCCACATGCATGTTTTAGCTGAAGGAAGAATCCCTTAAACCTGGAGAGTTGAGACCCGTGGAATGGGTACCATGCAATATGACTTCAAAGGGTCTTCATTTGCTCACCGAACCTCTCCAATCCTATCACTGCTGCGTTTATGCCCCTGTACACACGCTTGATTCTCTTTCGGAGACATAGCGATCCATAGCTTTTAATATACTTACTACTCAGGTACATTCTTAGGCGTTTAATATGGGGTGTTGAGTCCATTTCGTTGAGCAAGGAGTAGCTCTTGTCTATTCCATATTTGGCTTAAGGAACTTTATCTGTGCTCATTTCAATCTCTGGTTTTATGCAGCACCCCAACTCACCTTTCCCCTTAAGCAAGCATAAGTTGGTTTTCTAAATTTGAGACCCTGTTGTGTTTTGTAATTCAGTTTCTGTGTAGCCAACTTTACATTCCGTGTATTAGTGATATCTTATGATGTTTCTTTTTCTTGTGACTTATTTCAGTTAGAATCATCATACCTGAATCCACTCATTATGCTGCTACGGTCCTGATGACGTAGATTTCATTGCTGAGTGATATTGCATTGTACGTAAGTACCACAACTTCTTTATCCATTTTTCACTGTCTGCGATATTGAACTTGTCCCGTAAGCGAGGTTCTTGTAAGCAGAGCCGTCCCAAACTTTGGGGTGGCTGTGTCTTTTTGATTTTAATTTCCCTAAGCTGTAGGACCATAAGTGGAAGTGCCCTAGGCTCTGTTGCTTTGTTTCTTAGATGTTTCAGGAAACACCATACACTTCTCCCAAGCGGCTGTTGGCAATTTACATCCTGCCCATCAGCATAACAAGGCTCCCAGTTCTCCATGGCCTGTCCTGCCTTTTTGGATTTTACACTTTTTTCAGATGGCCCTTTTGACCAGGGGGAAGTGAGACTTCATTGTAGTGCAGATTTCCTTTGCAAGCTTGCTTGGTTGGCCAAAAAGGGCGTATGCGTTTTTTCCTGAATATATTCAGGAAAAAACGCATACGCCCTTTTTGGCCAAGTGCATCATTGTCGACTTTCTGACTCTTTTCCTATGCTTTAAGTGCAATTCCAGTCTACCTCCTGAAATCGGTTTCCTGCAATTCTGCCCCGCATTCAAGTCCTCTTGGCAGCCTTACTTCAGTATATTTTTGGACGATAGCTGTCATTTATAACTCTGCAGGTTTGTGAATTACAGTGCCCCTGAGCTCCTTTCTTCAATTCGCTTTCTTGTGAGCTGGCCGCAACACCGCAGGATTGTTTCAGGCCCTAATCTGGTTCCGGCACTGCACGCTGAGCTTTTGGTTAATTCCTCTTCCTGGTGGGAAATGAGAGTTAAATTTGCCCGTCCAGACACCTCCAGCTAGTCTCTCATTGGTTCTCCCTATTCCTGTTCATCTTCCGCAGAAATTGCAAACTGGGCCAAACAGGAGGTTAAAGGCACTGACTCTCCAAGTCGGGAGAGTGTTAGTAAAGCGTCTGGAATGTTGCACCCGAGTACCACGGGACGAGAACTGAGACATATTGGAACACGTCTCCCGATCACACGGCTGATCATACTCTGGGTTCCACATGCATGTTTTAGCTGAAGGAAGAATCCCTTAAACCTGGAGAGTTGAGACCCGTGGAATGGGTACCATGCAATATGACTTCAAAGGGTCTTCATTTGCTCACCGAACCTCTCCAATCCTATCACTGCTGCGTTTATGCCCCTGTACACACTCTTGATTCTCTTTCGGAGACATAGCAATCCATAGGTTTTAAGATACTTACTAGTCAGGTACATTCATTGGCGTTTAATATGGGGTGTTGAGTCCATTTCGTTGAGCAAGGAGTAGCTCTTGTCTATTCCATATTTGGCTTAAGGAACTTTATCTGTGCTCATTTCAATCTCTGGTTTTATGAAGCACCCCAACTCACCTTTCCCCTTAAGCAAGCATAAGTGGCTTTTCTAAATTTGAGACCCTGTTCTGTTTTGTAATTCAGTTCCTGAGTAGCCAAGTTTACATTCCGTGTATTAGTGATATCTTACGATGTTTCTTTTTCTGTGTGACTTATTTCAGTTAGAATCATCATACCTGAACCCACTCATTTTCTGCTACAGGCCTGATGACATAGATTTCATTGCTGAGTGATATTGCATTGTACGTAAGTAGCACAAATTCTTTATCCATTTTTCACTTTCTGCGATATTGAACTTGTACCATAAACGAGGTTCTTGTAAACAGAGCCGTCCCAAACTTTGGGGTGGCTGTGTCTTTTTGATTTTAATTTCCCTAAGCTATAGGACCATAAGTGGAAGTGCCCTAGGCTCTGTTGCTTTGTTTTTTAGATGTTTCAGGAAACACCATACACTTCTCCCAAGTGGCTGTTGGCAATTTACAACCCGCCCATCAGCAAAACAAGGCTCCCAGTTCTCCATGGCCTGTCCTGCCTTTCTGGATTTTACACTTTTTTCAGATGGCCACTTTGACAGGGGGGAAGTGAAACTTCATTGTAGTGCAGATTTCCTGTGCAAGCTTGCTTGGTTCGCCAAAAAGGGCGTATGCGTTTTCTCCTGAATATATTCAGGAAAAAACGCATACGCCCTTTTTGGCCAAGTGCATCATTATCCACGTTCTGCCTCTTTTCCTATGCTTTAAATGCAATTCCAGTCTACCTCCTGAAATCGGTTTCCTGCAATTCTGCCCCGCTTTCAAGTCCTCTTGGCAGCCTTACTTCAGTATATTTTTGGACGATAGCTGTCATTTATAACTCTGCACGTTTGTGAATTACAGTGCCCCTGAGCTCCTTTCTTCAACTAGCTTTCTTGTGAGCTGACCACAACACCGCAGGATTGCTTCAGACCCTAACCTGGTTCCGGCACGGCACGCTGAGCCTTTGGTTAATTCCTCTTCCTGGTGGGAAATGAGAGTTAAATTTGCCCGTCCAGAAACGTCCAGCCACTCTCTCATTGGTTCTCCCTATTCCTGTTCATCTTCCGCAGAAATTGCAATCTGGGCCAAACAGGAGGTTAAAGGCACTGACTCTCCAAGTCAGGAGAGTGTTAGTAAAGCATCTGGAATGTTGCACCCGAGTACCAGTGGACAAAAACTGAGAGATATTGGAACACGTCTCCTGATCACACGGTTGATCATACTCTGGGTTCCACATGCATGTTTCAGCTGAAGGAAGAATCCCTTAAACCTGGAGAGTTGAGACCCGTGGAATGGGTAGCATGTAATATGACTTCAAAGGGTCATTCTTTGCTCACCGAACCTCTCAAATCCTATCACTGCTGCGTTTATGCCCCTGTACACATGCTTGATTCTCTTTCGGAGACATAGCGATCCATAGGTTTTAAGATACTTACTAGTCAGGTACATTCTTAGGCGTTTAATATGGGGTGTTGAGTCCATTTCGTTGAATAAGGAGTAGCTCTTGTCTATTACATATTTGGCTTAAGGAACTTTATCTGTGTTCATTTCAATCTCTGGTTTTATGCTGCATCCCAACTCACCTTTCCCCTTAAGCAAGCATAAGTTGGTTTTCTAAATTTGAGACACTGTTCTGTTTTGTAATTCAGTTCCTGTGTAGCCAAGTTTACATTCCGTGTATTAGTGATATCTTATGATGTTTCTTTTTCTGTGTGACTTATTTCAGTTAGAATCATCATACCTGAACCCACTCATTTTGTGCTACAGGCGTGTTGACATAGATTTCATTGCTGAGTGGTATTGCATTGTACGTAAGTACCACAACTTCTTTATCCATTTTTCACTTTCTGCGATATTGAACTTGTACCATAAACGAGGTTCTTGTAAACAGAGCCGTCCCAAACATTTGGGTGGCTGTGTCTTTTTGATTTTAATTTCCCTAAGCTATAGGACCATAAGTGGAAGTGCCCTAGGGTATCTTGCTTTGTTTTTTAGATGTTTCAGGAAACACCATACACTTCTGCCGAGTGGCTGTTGGCAATTTACATCCCACCCATCAGCATAACAATGCTCCCAGTTCTCCATGGCCTGTCCTGCCTTTCTGGATTTTACACATTTTTCAGATGGCCCTTTTGACCGGGGGGAAGTGAGACTTCATTGTAGTGCAGATTTCCTGTGCACGCTTGCTCGGTTGGCCAAAAAGGGCATATGCGTTTTTTCCTGAATATATTCAGGAAAAAACGCATACGCCCTTTTTGGCCAAGTGCATCATTGTGGACGTTCTGCCTCTTTTCCTATGTTTTAAATGCAATTCCAGTCTACCTCCTGAAATCGGTTTCCTGCAATTCTGCCCCGCTTTCAAGTCCTCTTGGCAGCCTTACTTCAGTATATTTTTGGACGATAGCTGTCATTTATAACTCTGCACGTTTGTGAATTACAGTGCCCGTGAGCTCCTTTCTTCAACTCGCTTTCTTGTGAGCTGGCCACAACACCGCAGGATTGCTTCAGACCCTAATCTGGTTCCGGCACGGCACGCTGAGCCTTTGGATAATTCCTCTTCCTGGTGGGAAATGAGAGTTAAATTTGCCCGTCCAGACACCTCCAGCTAGTCTCTCATTGGTTCTCCCTATTCCTGTTCATCTTCCGCAGAAATTGCAAACTGGGCCAAACAGGAGGTTAAATGCACTGACTCTCCAAGTCGGGAGAGTGTTAGTAAAGCGTCTGGAATGTTGCACCCGAGTAACAGGGGACGAAAACTGAGACATATTTGAACACGTCTCCCGATCACACGGTTGATCATACTCTGGGTTCCACAGGCATGTTTCAGCTGAAGGAAGAATCCCTTAAACCTGGAGAGTTCAGACCCGTGGAATGGGTACCATGCATTATGACTTCAAAGGGTCTTCATTTGCTCACCGAACCTCTCCAATCCTATCACTGCTGCGTTTATGCAACTGTACACACGCTTGATTCTCTTTCAGAGACATAGCAATCCATAGGGTTTAAGATACTTACTAGTCAGGTACATTCTTCGGCGTTTAATATGGGGTGTTGAGTCCATTTCGTTGAGCAAGGAGTAGCTCTTGTCTATTCCATATTTGGCTTAAGGAACTTTATCTGTGCTCATTTCAATCTCTGGTTTTATGCAGAACCCCAACTCACCTTTCCCCTTAAGCAAGCATAAGTTGGTTTTCTTCATTTGAGACCCTGTTCTGTTTTGTAATTCAGTTTCTGTGTAGCCAAGTTTACATTCCATGTATTAGTGATATCTTATGATGTTTCTTTTTCTGTGTGACTTATTTCAGTTAGAATCGTCATACCTGAATCCACTCACTATGCTCCTACGGGCCTGATGACATAGATTTCATTGCTGAGTGATATTGCATTGTACGTAAGTACCACAACTTCTTTATCCATTTTTCACTTTCTGTGATATTGAACTTGTACCATAAACAAGGTTCTTGTAAACAGAGCCGTCCCAAACTTTGGGGTGGCTGTGTCTTTTTGATTTTAATTTCCCTAAGCTATAGGACCATAAGTGGAAGTGCCCTAGGCTCTGTTGCTTTGTTTTTTAGATGTTTCAGGAAACACCATACACTTCTCCCGAGTGGCTGTTGGCAATTTACATCCCGCCCATCAGCATAACAAGGCTCCCAGTTCTCCATGGCCTGTCCTGCCTTTCTGGATTTTACACTTTTTTCAGATGGCCCTTTTGACCAGGCGGAAGTGAGACTTCATTGTAGTGCAGATTTCCTTTGCAAGCTTGCTCGGTTGGCCAAAAAGGGCATATGCGTTTTTTCCTGAATATATTCAGGAAAAAACGCATACGCCCTTTTTGGCCAAGTGCATCATTGTGGACGTTCTGCCTCTTTTCCTATGCTTTAAATGCAATTCCAGTCTACCTCCTGAAATCGGTTTCCTGCAATTCTGCCCCGCTTTCAAGTCCTCTTGGCAGCCTTACTTCAGTATATTTTTGGACGATAGCTGACATTTATAACTCTGCAGGTTTGTGAATTACAGTGCCCCTGAGCTCCTTTCTTCAACTCGCTTTCTTGTGAGCGGGCCACAACACCGCAGGATTGCTTCAGGCCCTAATCTTGTTCCGGCACGGCACGCTGAGCCTTTGGTTAATTCCTCTTCCTGGTGGGAAATGAGAGTTAAATTTGCCCGTCCAGACACCTCCAGCTAGTCTCTCATTGCTCCTACCTATTCCTGTTCATCTTCTGCAGAAATTGCAATCTGGGCCAAACAGGAGGTTAAAGGCACTGACTCTCCAAGTCAGGAGAGTGTTAGTAAAGCGTCTGGAATGTTGCACCCAAGTACCAGTGGACGAAAACTGAGACATATTTGAAAACGTCTCCTGATCACACGGTTGATCATACTCTGGGTTCCACATGCATGTTTCAGCTGAAGGAAGAATCCCTTAAACCTGGAGAGTTGAGACCCGTGGAATGGGTAGCATGTAATATGACTTCAAAGGGTCATTCTTTGCTCACCGAACCTCTCAAATCCTATCACTGCTGCGTTTATGCCCCTGTACACATGCTTGATTCTCTTTCGGAGACATAGCAATCCATAGGTTTTAAGATACTTACTAGTCAGGTACATTCTTAGGCGTTTAATATGGGGTGTTGAGTCCATTTCGTTGAATAAGGAGTAGCTCTTGTCTATTACATATTTGGCTTAAGGAACTTTATCTGTGTTCATTTCAATCTCTGGTTTTATGCTGCATCCCAACTCACCTTTCCCCTTAAGCAAGCATAAGTTGGTTTTCTAAATTTGAGACCCTGTTCTGTTTTGTAATTCAGTTCCTGTGTAGCCAAGTTTACATTCCGTGTATTAGTGATATCTTATGATGTTTCTTTTTCTGTGTGACTTATTTCAGTTAGAATCATCATACCTGAACCCACTCATTTTGTGCTACAGGCGTGTTGACATAGATTTCATTGCTGAGTGGTATTGCATTGTACGTAAGTACCACAACTTCTTTATCCATTTTTCACTTTCTGCGATATTGAACTTGTACCATAAACGAGGTTCTTGTAAACAGAGCCGTCCCAAACATTTGGGTGGCTGTGTCTTTTTGATTTTAATTTCCCTAAGCTATAGGACCATAAGTGGAAGTGCCCTAGGCTCTGTTGCTTTCTTTTTTAGATGTTTCAGGAAACACCATACACTTCTCCCGAGTGAATATATTCAGGAAAAAACGGATACGCCCTTTTTGTCCAAGTGCATCATTGTGGACGTTCTGCCTCTTTTCCTATGCTTTAAATGCAATTCCAGTCTACCTCCTGAAATCGGTTTTCTGCAATTCTGCCCCGCTTTCAAGTCCTCTTGGCAGCCTTACTTCAGTATATTTTTGGACGATAGCTGTCATTTATAACTCTGCAGGTTTGTGAATTACAGGGGCCCTGAGCTCCTTTCTTCAACTCGCTTTCTTGTGAGCTGGCCGCAACACCGCAGGATTGCTTCAGGCCCTAATCTTGTTCCGGCACGGCACGCTGAGCCTTTGGTTAATTCCTCTTCCTGGTGGGAAATGAGAGTTAAATTTGCCCGTCCAGACACCTCCAGCTAGTCTCTCATTGGTCCTCCCTATTCCTGTTCATCTTCCGCAGAATTTGCAAACTGGGCCAAACAGGAGGTTAAAGGCACTGACTCTCCAAGTCGGGAGATTGTTAGTAAAGCGTCTGGAATGTTGCACCCGAGTACCAGGGGACGAAAACTGAGACATATTTGAACACGTCTCCTGATCACACGGTTGATCATACTCTGGGTTCCACATGCATGTTTCAGCTGAAGGAAGAATCCCTTAAACCTGGAGAGTTGAGAACCGTGGAATGGGTACCATGCAATATGACTTCAAAGGGTCTTCATTTGCTCACCGAACCTCTCCAATCCTATCACTGCTGTGTTTATGCCCCTGTACACACGCTTGATTCTCTTTCGGAGGCATAGCAATCCATAGGTTTTAAGATACTTACTAATCAGGTACATTCTTAGGCGTTTAATATGGGGTGTTGAGTCCATTTCGTTGAGCAAGGAGTAGCTCTTGTCTATTACATATTTGGCTTAAGGAACTTTATCTGTGCTCATTTCAATCTCTGGTTTTATGCAGCACCCCAACTCACATTTCCCCTTAAGCAAGCATAAGTTGGTTTTCTAAATTTGAGACCCTGTTCTCTTTTGTAATCCAGTTCCTGTGTAGCCAAGTTTACATTCCGTGTATTAGTGATATCTTATGTTGTTTCTTTTTCTGTGTGACTTATTTCAGTTTGAATCATCATACCTGAGCCCACTCATTTTCTGCTACAGGCCTGTTGACATAGATTTCATTGCTGAGTGATATTGCATTGTACGTAAGTACCACAACTTCTTTATCCATTTTGCGCTTTCTGCGATATTGAACTTGTACCGTAAAAGAGGTTCTTGTAAACAGAGCCGTCCCAAACTTTGGGGTGGCTGTGTCTTTTTGATTTTAATTTCCCTAAGCTATAGGACCATAAGTGGAATTGACCTAGGCTCTGTTGCTTTGTTTTTTAGATGTTTCAGGAAACACCATACACTTCTCCCCAGTGGCTGTTGGCAATTTACATCCCGCCCATCAGCATAACAAGGCTCCCAGTTCTCCATGGCCTGTCCTGCCTTTCTGGATTTTACACTTTTTTCAGATGGCCCTTTTGACCAGGCGGAAGTGAGACTTCATTGTAGTGCAGATTTCCTTTGCAAGCTTGCTCGGTTGGCCAAAAAGGGCATATGCGTTTTTTCCTGAATATATTCAGGAAAAAACGCATACGCCCTTTTTGGCCAAGTGCATCATTGTGGACGTTCTGCCTCTTTTCCTATGCTTTAAATGCAATTCCAGTCTACCTCCTGAAATCGGTTTCCTGCAATTCTGCCCCGCTTTCAAGTCCTCTTGTCAGCCTTACTTCAGTATATTTTTGGACGATAGCTGACATTTATAACTCTGCAGGTTTGTGAATTACAGTGCCCCTGAGCTCCTTTCTTCAACTCGCTTTCTTGTGAGCGGGCCACAACACCGCAGGATTGCTTCAGGCCCTAATCTTGTTCCGGCACGGCATGCTGAGCCTTTGGTTAATTCCTCTTCCTGGTGGGAAATGAGAGTTAAATTTGCCCGTCCAGACACCTCCAGCTAGTCTCTCATTGCTCCTACCTATTCCTGTTCATCTTCTGCAGAAATTGCAATCTGGGCCAAACAGGAGGTTAAAGGCACTGACTCTCCAAGTCAGGAGAGTGTTAGTAAAGCGTCTGGAATGTTGCACCCGAGTACCAGTGGATGAAAACTGAGACATATTTGAAAACGTCTCCTGATCACACGGTTGATCATACTCTGGGTTCCACATGCATGTTTCAGCTGAAGGAAGAATCCCTTAAACCTGTAGAGTTGAGACCCGTGGAATGGGTAGCATGTAATATGACTTCAAAGGGTCATTCTTTGCTCACCGAACCTCTCAAATCCTATCACTGCTGCGTTTATGCCCCTGTACACATGCTTGATTCTCTTTCGGAGACATAGCAATCCATAGGTTTTAAGATACTTACTAGTCAGGTACATTCTTAGGCGTTTAATATGGGGTGTTGAGTCCATTTCGTTGAATAAGGAGTAGCTCTTGTCTATTACATATTTGGCTTAAGGAACTTTATCTGTGTTCATTTCAATCTCTGGTTTTATGCTGCATCCCAACTCACCTTTCCCCTTAAGCAAGCATAAGTTGGTTTTCTAAATTTGAGACCCTGTTCTGTTTTGTAATTCAGTTCCTGTGTAGCCAAGTTTACATTCCGTGTATTAGTGATATCTTATGATGTTTCTTTTTCTGTGTGACTTATTTCAGTTAGAATCATCATACCTGAACCCACTCATTTTGTGCTACAGGCGTGTTGACATAGATTTCATTGCTGAGTGGTATTGCATTGTACGTAAGTACCACAACTTCTTTATCCATTTTTCACTTTCTGCGATATTGAACTTGTACCATAAACGAGGTTCTTGTAAACAGAGCCGTCCCAAACATTTGGGTGGCTGTGTCTTTTTGATTTTAATTTCCCTAAGCTATAGGACCATAAGTGGAAGTGCCCTAGGCTCTGTTGCTTTCTTTTTTAGATGTTTCAGGAAACACCATACACTTCTCCCGAGTGAATATATTCAGGAAAAAACGGATACGCCCTTTTTGTCCAAGTGCATCATTGTGGACGTTCTGCCTCTTTTCCTATGCTTTAAATGCAATTCCAGTCTACCTCCTGAAATCGGTTTTCTGCAATTCTGCCCCGCTTTCAAGTCCTCTTGGCAGCCTTACTTCAGTATATTTTTGGACGATAGCTGTCATTTATAACTCTGCAGGTTTGTGAATTACAGGGGCCCTGAGCTCCTTTCTTCAACTCGCTTTCTTGTGAGCTGGCCGCAACACCGCAGGATTGCTTCAGGCCCTAATCTTGTTCCGGCACGGCACGCTGAGCCTTTGGTTAATTCCTCTTCCTGGTGGGAAATGAGAGTTAAATTTGCCCGTCCAGACACCTCCAGCTAGTCTCTCATTGGTCCTCCCTATTCCTGTTCATCTTCCGCAGAATTTGCAAACTGGGCCAAACAGGAGGTTAAAGGCACTGACTCTCCAAGTTGGGAGATTGTTAGTAAAGCGTGTGGAATGTTGCACCCGAGTACCAGGGGACGAAAACTGAGACATATTTGAACACATCTCCCGATCACACGGTTGATCATACTCTGGGTTCCACATGCATGTTTCAGCTGAAGGAAGAATCCCTTAAACCTGGAGAGTTGAGAACCGTGGAATGGGTACCATGCAATATGACTTCAAAGGGTCTTCATTTGCTCACCGAACCTCTCCAATCCTATCACTGCTGTGTTTATGCCCCTGTACACACGCTTGATTCTCTTTCGGAGGCATAGCAATCCATAGGTTTTAAGATACTTACTAGTCAGGGACATTCTTAGGCGTTTAATATGGGGTGTTGAGTCCATTTCGTTGAGCAAGGAGTAGCTCTTGTCTATTACATATTTGGCTTAAGGAACTTTATCTGTGCTCATTTCAATCTCTGGTTTTATGCAGCACCCCAACTCACATTTCCCCTTAAGCAAGCATAAGTTGGTTTTCTAAATTTGAGACCCTGTTCTCTTTTGTAATCCAGTTCCTGTGTAGCCAAGTTTACATTCCGTGTATTAGTGATATCTTATGTTGTTTCTTTTTCTGTGTGACTTATTTCAGTTAGAATCATCATACCTGAGCCCACTCATTTTCTGCTACAGGCCTGTTGACATAGATTTCATTGCTGAGTGATATTGCATTGTACGTAAGTACCACAACTTCTTTATCCATTTTGCGCTTTCTGCGATATTGAACTTGTACCGTAAAAGAGGTTCTTGTAAACAGAGCCGTCCCAAACTTTGGGGTGGCTGTGTCTTTTTGATTTTAATTTCCCTAAGCTATAGGACCATAAGTGGAATTGACCTAGGCTCTGTTGCTTTGTTTTTTAGATGTTTCAGGAAACACCATACACTTCTCCCGAGTGGCTGTTGGCAATTTACAACCTGCCCATCAGCATAACAAGGCTCCCAGTTCTCCATGGCCTGTCCTGCCTTTCTGGATTTTACACTTTTTTCAGATGGCCCTTTTGACCGGGGGGGAAGTGAGACTTAATTGTAGTGCAGATTTCCTTTGCAAGCTTGCTTGGTTGGCCAAAAAGGGCGTATGCGTTTTTTCCTGAATATATTCAGGAAAATATATTTTTCCTGAATATATTTCCTGAATATATTCAGGAAATATATTTTCCTGAATATATTTCCTGAATATATTTCCTGAATATATTCAGGAAAAAACGCATACGCCCTTTTTGGCCAAGTGCATCATTGTGGACGTTCTTCCTCTTTTCCTGTGCTTTAAATGCAATTCCAGTCTACTCCTGAAATCGGTTTCCTGCAATTCTGCCCCGCTTTCAAGTCCTCTTGGCAGCCTTACTTCAGTATATTTTTGGACGATACCTGTCATTTATAACCCTGCAGGTTTGTGAATTACAGTGCCCCTGAGCTCCTTTCTTCAACTCGCTTTCTTGTGAGCTGGCCGCAACACCGCAGGATTGCTTCAGGCCCTAATCTGGTTCCGGCACGGCACGCTGAGCCTTTGGTTAATTCCTCTTCCTGGTGGGAAATGAGAGTTAAATTTGCCCGTCCAGACACCTCCAGCTAGTCTCTCATTGGTTCTCCCTATTCCTGTTCATCTTCCGCAGAAATTGCAAACTGGGCCAAACAGGACGTTAAAGGCACTGACTCTCCAAGTCGGGAGAGTGTTAGTAAAGTGTCTGGAGTGTTACACCCGAGTACCAGGGGTCGAGAACTGAGATATATTGGCACACGTCTCCCGATCACATGGTTGATCATACTCTGGGTTCCACATGCATGTTTTAGCTGAAGGAAGAATCCCTTAAACCTGGAGAGTTGAGACCCGTGGAATGGGTACCATGCAATATGATTTCAAAGGGTCTTCGTTTGCTCACCGAACCTCTCCAATCCTATCACTGCTGCGTTTATACCCCTGTACACATGCTTGATTCTCTTTCGGAGACATAGCAATCCATAGGTTTTAAGATACTTACTAGTCAGGTACATTCTTAGGCGTTTAATATGGGGTGTTGAGTCCATTTCATTGAACAAGGAGTAGCACTTGTCTATTCCATATTTGGCTTAAGGAACTTTATCTGTGCTCATTTCAATCTCTGGTTTTATGCAGCACCCAAACTCACCTTCCCCTTAAGCAAGCATAAGTTGGTTTTCTAAATTTGAGACCCTGTTCTGTTTTGTAATCCAGTTCCTGTGTAGCCAAGTTTACATTCCGTGTATTAGTGATATCTTATGATGTTTCTTTTTCTGTGTGACTTATTTCAGTTAGAATCATCATACCTGAACCCACTCATTTTCTGCTACAGGCCTGTTGACATAGATTTCATTGCTGAGTGATATTGCATTGTACGTAAGTACCACAACTGCTTTATCCATTTTTCGCTTTCTGCGATATTGAACTTGTACCATAAACGAGGTTCTTGTAAACAGAGCCATCCCAAACTTTGGGGTGGCTGTGTCTTTTTGATTTTAATTTCCCTAAGCTATAGGACCATAAGTGGAATTGACCTAGGCTCTGTTGCTTTCTTTTTTAGATGTTTCAGGAAACACCATACACTTCTCCCGAGTGAATATATTCAGGAAAAAACGCATACGCCCTGTTTGTCCAAGTGCATCATTGTGGACGTTCTGCCTCTTTTCCTATGCTTTAAATGCAATTCCAGTCTACCTCCTGAAATCGGTTTTCTGCAATTCTGCCCCGCATTCAAGTCCTCTTGGCAGCCTTACTTCAGTATATTTTTGGATGATAGCTGTCATTTATAATTCTGCAGGTTTGTGAATTACAGGGCCCCTGAGCTCCTTTCTTCAACTCGCTTTCTTGTGAGCTGGCCGCAACACCGCAGGATTGCTTCAGGCCCTAATCTTGTTCCGGCACGGCACGCTGAGCCTTTGGTTAATTCCTCTTCCTGGTGGGAAATGAGAGTTAAATTTGCCCGTCCAGACACCTCCAGCTAGTCTCTCATTGGTTCTCCCTATTCCTGTTCATCTTCTGCAGAAATTACAAACTGGGCCAAACAGGAGGTTAAAGGCACTGACTCTCCAAGTCGGGAGAGTGTTAGTAAAGCGTCTGGAATGTTGCACCCGAGTACCAGGGGACGAGAACTGAGACATATTGGAACACGTCTCCCGATCACACGGTTGATCATACTCTGGGTTCCACATGCATGTTTCAGCTGAAGGAAGATTCCCTTAAAGTTGGAGAGTTGAGACCCGTGGAATGGGTACCATGCAATATGACTTCAAAGGGTCTTCATTTGCTCACCGAACCTCTCCAATCCTAACACTTCTGCGTTTATGCCCCTGTACACACGCTTGATTCTCTTTCAGAGACATAGCAATCCATAGATTTTAAGATACTTACTAGTCAGGTACATTCTTAGGCGTTTAATATGCGGTGTTGAGTACATTTCGTTGAGCAAGTAGTAGCTCTTGTCTATTACATATTTGGCTTAAGGAACTTTATCTGTGCTCATTTCAATCTCTGGTTTTATGCAGCACCCCAACTCACCTTTCCCCTTAAGCAAGCATAAGTTGGTTTTCTAAATTTGAGACCCTGTTCTGTTTTGTAATCCAGTTCCTGTGTAGCCAATTCTACATTCCGTGTATTAGTGATATCTTATGATGTTTCTTTTTCTGTGTGACTTATTTCAGTTAGAATCATCATACCTGAATCCACTCTATGCTGTTACGGGCCTGATGATGTAGATTTCATTGCTGAGTGATATTGCATTGTACATAAGTACCACAACTTCTTTATCCATTTTTCACTTTCTGCGATATTGAACTTGTACCGTAAACGATGTTCTTGTAAACAGAGCCGTCCCAAACTTTGGGGTGGCTGTGTCTTTTTGATTTTAATTTCCCTAAGCTATAGCACCATAAGTGGAAGTGCCCTAGGCTCTGTTGCTTTGTTTTTTAGATGTTTCAGGAAACACCATACACTTCTCCCGAGTGGCTGTTGGCAATTTACATCCCACTCATCAGCATAACCAGGCTCCCAGTTCTCCATGGCCTGTACTGCCTTTCTGGATTTTACACTTTTTTCAGATGGCCCTTTTTACCAGGGGGAAGTGATACTTCATTGTAGTGCAGATTTCCTTTGCAAGCTTGCTTGGTTGGCCAAAAAGGGCATATGCATTTTTTCCTGAATATATTCAGGAAAAAACGCATACGCCCTTTTTGTTCAAGTGCATCATTGTGGACGTTCTGCCTCTTTTCCTATGCTTTAAATGCAATTCCAGTCGACCTCCTGAAATCGATTTCCTGCAATTTTGCCCCGCTTTCAAGTCCTCTTGGCAGCCTTACTTCAGTATATTTTTGGACGATAGCTGTCATTTATAACTCTGCAGGTTTGTGAATTACAGTGCCCCTGAGCTCCTTTCTTCAATTCGCTTTCTTTTGAGCTGCCCGCAACACTGCAGGATTGCTTCAGGCCCTAATCTGGTTCTGGCACGGGATGCTGAGCCTTTGGTTAATTCCTCTTCCTGGTGGGAAATGAGAGTTAAATTTGCCTGTCCAGACACCTCCAACTAGTCTCTCATTGGTCCTCACTATTCCTGTTCATCTTCCACAGAAATTGCAAACTTGGCCAAACAGGAGGTTAAAGGCACTGACTCTCCAAGTCGGGAGAGTGTTAGTAAAGCATCTGGAATGTTGCACCCGAGAACCAGGGGACGGGAACTGAGACATATTTGAACACATCTCCCGATCACACGGTTGATCATACTCTGGGTTCCACATGCGTGTTTTAGCTGAAGGAAGAATCCCTTAAACCTGGAGAGTTGAGACCCGTCGAATAGGTACCATGCAATATGACTTCAAAGGGTCTTCATTTGCTCACCGAACCTCTCCAATCCTATCACTGCTGCGTTTATGCCCCTGTACACACGCTTGATTCTCTTTTGGAGACATAGCAATCCATAGGTTTTAAGATACTTACTAGTCAGGTACATACTTAGGCGTTTAATATGGGGTGTTGAGTCCATCTCGTTGAGCAAGGAGTAGCTCTTGTCTATTCCATATTTGGCTTAAGGAACTTTATCTGTGCTCATTTCAATCTCTGGTTTTATGCAGCACCCCAACTCACCTTTCCCCTTAAGCAAGCATAAGTTGGTTTTCTAAATTTGAGACCCTGTTCTGTTTTGTAACTCTGTTCCTGTGTAGCAAGTTTACATTCCGTGTATTAGTGATATCTTATGATGTTTCTTTTTCTGTGTGACTTATTTCAGTTAGAATCATCATACCTGAATCCACTCATTATGCTGCTACGGGCCTGATGACATAGATGTCATTGCTGAGTGATATTGCATTGTACGTATGTACCACAACTTCTTTATCCATTTTTCGCTTTCTGCAATATTGAACTTGTCCCGTAAACAAGGTTCTTGTAAACAGAGCCGTCCCAAACTTTGGGGTGGCTGTGTCTTTTTGATTTTAATTTCCCTAAGCTATAGCACCATAAGTGGAAGTGCCCTAGGCTCTGTTGCTTTGTTTTTTAGATGTTTCAGGAAACACCATACACTTCTCCCGAGTGGCTGTTGGCAATTTACATCCCACTCATCAGCATAACCAGGCTCCCAGTTCTCCATGGCCTGTACTGCCTTTCTGGATTTTACACTTTTTTCAGATGGCCCTTTTTACCAGGGGGAAGTGATACTTCATTGTAGTGCAGATTTCCTTTGCAAGCTTGCTTGGTTGGCCAAAAAGGGCATATGCGTTTTTTCCTTAATATATTCAGGAAAAAACGCATACGCCCTTTTTGTTCAAGTGCATCATTGTGGACGTTCTGCCTCTTTTCCTATGCTTTAAATGCAATTCCAGTCGACCTCCTGAAATCGATTTCCTGCAATTTTGCCCCGCTTTCAAGTCCTCTTGGCAGCCTTACTTCAGTATATTTTTGGACGATAGCTGTCATTTATAACTCTGCAGGTTTGTGAATTACAGTGCCCCTGAGCTCCTTTCTTCAATTCGCTTTCTTTTGAGCTGCCCGCAACACTGCAGGATTGCTTCAGGCCCTAATCTGGTTCTGGCACGGGATGCTGAGCCTTTGGTTAATTCCTCTTCCTGGTGGGAAATGAGAGTTAAATTTGCCTGTCCAGACACCTCCAACTAGTCTCTCATTGGTCCTCACTATTCCTGTTCATCTTCCACAGAAATTGCAAACTTGGCCAAACAGGAGGTTAAAGGCACTGACTCTCCAAGTCGGGAGAGTGTTAGTAAAGCATCTGGAATGTTGCACCCGAGAACCAGGGGACGGGAACTGAGACATATTTGAACACATCTCCCGATCACACGGTTGATCATACTCTGGGTTCCACATGCGTGTTTTAGCTGAAGGAAGAATCCCTTAAACCTGGAGAGTTGAGACCCGTCGAATAGGTACCATGCAATATGACTTCAAAGGGTCTTCATTTGCTCACCGAACCTCTCCAATCCTATCACTGCTGCGTTTATGCCCCTGTACACACGCTTGATTCTCTTTTGGAGACATAGCAATCCATAGGTTTTAAGATACTTACTAGTCAGGTACATACTTAGGCGTTTAATATGGGGTGTTGAGTCCATCTCGTTGAGCAAGGAGTAGCTCTTGTCTATTCCATATTTGGCTTAAGGAACTTTATCTGTGCTCATTTCAATCTCTGGTTTTATGCAGCACCCCAACTCACCTTTCCCCTTAAGCAAGCATAAGTTGGTTTTCTAAATTTGAGACCCTGTTCTGTTTTGTAACTCTGTTCCTGTGTAGCAAGTTTACATTCCGTGTATTAGTGATATCTTATGATGTTTCTTTTTCTGTGTGACTTATTTCAGTTAGAATCATCATACCTGAATCCACTCATTATGCTGCTACGGGCCTGATGACATAGATGTCATTGCTGAGTGATATTGCATTGTACGTATGTACCACAACTTCTTTATCCATTTTTCGCTTTCTGCAATATTGAACTTGTCCCGTAAACAAGGTTCTTGTAAACAGAGCCGTCCCAAACTTTGGGGTGGCTGTGTCTTTTTGATTTTAATTTCCCTAAGCTATAGCACCATAAGTGGAAGTGCCCTAGGCTCTGTTGCTTTGTTTTTTAGATGTTTCAGGAAACACCATACACTTCTCCCGAGTGGCTGTTGGCAATTTACATCCCACTCATCAGCATAACCAGGCTCCCAGTTCTCCATGGCCTGTACTGCCTTTCTGGATTTTACACTTTTTTCAGATGGCCCTTTTTACCAGGGGGAAGTGATACTTCATTGTAGTGCAGATTTCCTTTGCAAGCTTGCTTGGTTGGCCAAAAAGGGCATATGCGTTTTTTCCTTAATATATTCAGGAAAAAACGCATACGCCCTTTTTGTTCAAGTGCATCATTGTGGACGTTCTGCCTCTTTTCCTATGCTTTAAATGCAATTCCAGTCGACCTCCTGAAATCGATTTCCTGCAATTTTGCCCCGCTTTCAAGTCCTCTTGGCAGCCTTACTTCAGTATATTTTTGGACGATAGCTGTCATTTATAACTCTGCAGGTTTGTGAATTACAGTGCCCCTGAGCTCCTTTCTTCAATTCGCTTTCTTTTGAGCTGCCCGCAACACTGCAGGATTGCTTCAGGCCCTAATCTGGTTCTGGCACGGGATGCTGAGCCTTTGGTTAATTCCTCTTCCTGGTGGGAAATGAGAGTTAAATTTGCCTGTCCAGACACCTCCAACTAGTCTCTCATTGGTCCTCACTATTCCTGTTCATCTTCCACAGAAATTGCAAACTTGGCCAAACAGGAGGTTAAAGGCACTGACTCTCCAAGTCGGGAGAGTGTTAGTAAAGCATCTGGAATGTTGCACCCGAGAACCAGGGGACGGGAACTGAGACATATTTGAACACATCTCCCGATCACACGGTTGATCATACTCTGGGTTCCACATGCGTGTTTTAGCTGAAGGAAGAATCCCTTAAACCTGGAGAGTTGAGACCCGTCGAATAGGTACCATGCAATATGACTTCAAAGGGTCTTCATTTGCTCACCGAACCTCTCCAATCCTATCACTGCTGCGTTTATGCCCCTGTACACACGCTTGATTCTCTTTTGGAGACATAGCAATCCATAGGTTTTAAGATACTTACTAGTCAGGTACATACTTAGGCGTTTAATATGGGGTGTTGAGTCCATCTCGTTGAGCAAGGAGTAGCTCTTGTCTATTCCATATTTGGCTTAAGGAACTTTATCTGTGCTCATTTCAATCTCTGGTTTTATGCAGCACCCCAACTCACCTTTCCCCTTAAGCAAGCATAAGTTGGTTTTCTAAATTTGAGACCCTGTTCTGTTTTGTAACTCTGTTCCTGTGTAGCAAGTTTACATTCCGTGTATTAGTGATATCTTATGATGTTTCTTTTTCTGTGTGACTTATTTCAGTTAGAATCATCATACCTGAATCCACTCATTATGCTGCTACGGGCCTGATGACATAGATTTCATTGCTGAGTGATATTGCATTGTACGTAAGTACCACAACTTCTTTATCCATTTTTCGCTTTCTGCAATATTGAACTTGTCCCATAAACGAGGTTCCCTTAAACAGAGCCGTCCCAAATTTTGGGGTGGCTGTCTCTTTTTGATTTTAATTTTCCTAAGCTATAGCACCATAAGTGGAAGTGCCCTAGGCTCTGTTGCTTTGTTTTTTAGATGTTTCAGGAAACACCATACACTTCTCCCGAGTGGCTGTTGGCAATTTACATCCCGCCCATCAGCATAACAAGGCTCCCAGTTCTCCATGGCCTGTCCTGCCTTTCTGGATTTTACACTTTTTTCAGATGGCCCTTTTGACCAGGCGGAAGTGAGACTTCATTGTAGTGCAGATTTCCTTTGCAAGCTTGCTCGGTTGGCCAAAAAGGGCGTATGCGTTTTTTCCTGAATATATTCAGGAAAAAACGCATACGCCCTTTTTGGCCAAGTGCATCATTGTGGACGTTCTGCCTCTTTTCCTATGCTTTAAATGCAATTCCAGTCTACCTCCTGAAATCGGTTTCCTGCAATTCTGCCCCGCTTTCAAGTCCTCTTGGCAGCCTTACTTCAGTATATTTTTGGACGATAGCTGACATTTATAACTCTGCAGGTTTGTGAATTACAGTGCCCCTGAGCTCCTTTCTTCAACTCGCTTTCTTGTGAGCGGGCCACAACACCGCAGGATTGCTTCAGGCCCTAATCTTGTTCCGGCACGGCACGCTGAGCCTTTGGTTAATTCCTCTTCCTGGTGGGAAATGAGAGTTAAATTTGCCCGTCCAGACACCTCCAGCTAGTCTCTCATTGCTCCTACCTATTCCTGTTCATCTTCTGCAGAAATTGCAATCTGGGCCAAACAGGAGGTTAAAGGCACTGACTCTCCAAGTCAGGAGAGTGTTAGTAAAGCGTCTGGAATGTTGCACCCAAGTACCAGTGGACGAAAACTGAGACATATTTGAAAACGTCTCCTGATCACACGGTTGATCATACTCTGGGTTCCACATGCATGTTTCAGCTGAAGGAAGAATCCCTTAAACCTGGAGAGTTGAGACCCGTGGAATGGGTAGCATGTAATATGACTTCAAAGGGTCATTCTTTGCTCACCGAACCTCTCAAATCCTATCACTGCTGCGTTTATGCCCCTGTACACATGCTTGATTCTCTTTCGGAGACATAGCAATCCATAGGTTTTAAGATACTTACTAGTCAGGTACATTCTTAGGCGTTTAATATGGGGTGTTGAGTCCATTTCGTTGAATAAGGAGTAGCTCTTGTCTATTACATATTTGGCTTAAGGAACTTTATCTGTGTTCATTTCAATCTCTGGTTTTATGCTGCATCCCAACTCACCTTTCCCCTTAAGCAAGCATAAGTTGGTTTTCTAAATTTGAGACCCTGTTCTGTTTTGTAATTCAGTTCCTGTGTAGCCAAGTTTACATTCCGTGTATTAGTGATATCTTATGATGTTTCTTTTTCTGTGTGACTTATTTCAGTTAGAATCATCATACCTGAACCCACTCATTTTGTGCTACAGGCGTGTTGACATAGATTTCATTGCTGAGTGGTATTGCATTGTACGTAAGTACCACAACTTCTTTATCCATTTTTCACTTTCTGCGATATTGAACTTGTACCATAAACGAGGTTCTTGTAAACAGAGCCGTCCCAAACATTTGGGTGGCTGTGTCTTTTTGATTTTAATTTCCCTAAGCTATAGGACCATAAGTGGAAGTGCCCTAGGCTCTGTTGCTTTCTTTTTTAGATGTTTCAGGAAACACCATACACTTCTCCCGAGTGAATATATTCAGGAAAAAACGGATACGCCCTTTTTGTCCAAGTGCATCATTGTGGACGTTCTGCCTCTTTTCCTATGCTTTAAATGCAATTCCAGTCTACCTCCTGAAATCGGTTTTCTGCAATTCTGCCCCGCTTTCAGGTCCTCTTGGCAGCCTTACTTCAGTATATTTTTGGACGATAGCTGTCATTTATAACTCTGCAGGTTTGTGAATTACAGGGGCCCTGAGCTCCTTTCTTCAACTCGCTTTCTTGTGAGCTGGCCGCAACACCGCAGGATTGCTTCAGGCCCTAATCTTGTTCCGGCACGGCACGCTGAGCCTTTGGTTAATTCCTCTTCCTGGTGGGAAATGAGAGTTAAATTTGCCCGTCCAGACACCTCCAGCTAGTCTCTCATTGGTCCTCCCTATTCCTGTTCATCTTCCGCAGAATTTGCAAACTGGGCCAAACAGGAGGTTAAAGGCACTGACTCTCCAAGTCGGGAGATTGTTAGTAAAGCGTGTGGAATGTTGCACCCGAGTACCAGGGGACGAAAACTGAGACATATTTGAACACATCTCCCGATCACACGGTTGATCATACTCTGGGTTCCACATGCATGTTTCAGCTGAAGGAAGAATCCCTTAAACCTGGAGAGTTGAGAACCGTGGAATGGGTACCATGCAATATGACTTCAAAGGGTCTTCATTTGCTCACCGAACCTCTCCAATCCTATCACTGCTGTGTTTATGCCCCTGTACACACGCTTGATTCTCTTTCGGAGGCATAGCAATCCATAGGTTTTAAGATACTTACTAGTCAGGGACATTCTTAGGCGTTTAATATGGGGTGTTGAGTCCATTTCGTTGAGCAAGGAGTAGCTCTTGTCTATTACATATTTGGCTTAAGGAACTTTATCTGTGCTCATTTCAATCTCTGGTTTTATGCAGCACCCCAACTCACATTTCCCCTTAAGCAAGCATAAGTTGGTTTTCTAAATTTGAGACCCTGTTCTCTTTTGTAATCCAGTTCCTGTGTAGCCAAGTTTACATTCCGTGTATTAGTGATATCTTATGTTGTTTCTTTTTCTGTGTGACTTATTTCAGTTAGAATCATCATACCTGAGCCCACTCATTTTCTGCTACAGGCCTGTTGACATAGATTTCATTGCTGAGTGATATTGCATTGTACGTAAGTACCACAACTTCTTTATCCATTTTGCGCTTTCTGCGATATTGAACTTGTACCGTAAAAGAGGTTCTTGTAAACAGAGCCGTCCCAAACTTTGGGGTGGCTGTGTCTTTTTGATTTTAATTTCCCTAAGCTATAGGACCATAAGTGGAATTGACCTAGGCTCTGTTGCTTTGTTTTTTAGATGTTTCAGGAAACACCATACACTTCTCCCAAGTGGCTGTTGGCAATTTACAACCTGCCCATCAGCATAACAAGGCTCCCAGTTCTCCATGGCCTGTCCTGCCTTTCTGGATTTTACACTTTTTTCAGATGGCCCTTTTGACCGGGGGGGAAGTGAGACTTAATTGTAGTGCAGATTTCCTTTGCAAGCTTGCTTGGTTGGCCAAAAAGGGCGTATGCGTTTTTTCCTGAATATATTCAGGAAAATATATTTTTCCTGAATATATTTCCTGAATATATTCAGGAAATATATTTTCCTGAATATATTTCCTGAATATATTTCCTGAATATATTCAGGAAAAAACGCATACGCCCTTTTTGGCCAAGTGCATCATTGTGGACATTCTTCCTCTTTTCCTGTGCTTTAAATGCAATTCCAGTCTACTCCTGAAATCGGTTTCCTGCAATTCTGCCCCGCTTTCAAGTCCTCTTGGCAGCCTTACTTCAGTATATTTTTGGACGATACCTGTCATTTATAACTCTGCAGGTTTGTGAATTACAGTGCCCCTGAGCTCCTTTCTTCAACTCGCTTTCTTGTGAGCTGGCCGCAACACCGCAGGATTGCTTCAGGCCCTAATCTGGTTCCGGCACGGCACGCTGAGCCTTTGGTTAATTCCTCTTCCTGGTGGGAAATGAGAGTTAAATTTGCCCGTCCAGACACCTCCAGCTAGTCTCTCATTGGTTCTCCCTATTCCTGTTCATCTTCCGCAGAAATTGCAAACTGGGCCAAACAGGACGTTAAAGGCACTGACTCTCCAAGTCGGGAGAGTGTTAGTAAAGTGTCTGGAGTGTTACACCCGAGTACCAGGGGTCGAGAACTGAGATATATTGGCACACGTCTCCCGATCACATGGTTGATCATACTCTGGGTTCCACATGCATGTTTTAGCTGAAGGAAGAATCCCTTAAACCTGGAGAGTTGAGACCCGTGGAATGGGTACCATGCAATATGATTTCAAAGGGTCTTCGTTTGCTCACCGAACCTCTCCAATCCTATCACTGCTGCGTTTATACCCCTGTACACATGCTTGATTCTCTTTCGGAGACATAGCAATCCATAGGTTTTAAGATACTTACTAGTCAGGTACATTCTTAGGCGTTTAATATGGGGTGTTGAGTCCATTTCATTGAACAAGGAGTAGCACTTGTCTATTCCATATTTGGCTTAAGGAACTTTATCTGTGCTCATTTCAATCTCTGGTTTTATGCAGCACCCAAACTCACCTTCCCCTTAAGCAAGCATAAGTTGGTTTTCTAAATTTGAGACCCTGTTCTGTTTTGTAATCCAGTTCCTGTGTAGCCAAGTTTACATTCCGTGTATTAGTGATATCTTATGATGTTTCTTTTTCTGTGTGACTTATTTCAGTTAGAATCATCATACCTGAACCCACTCATTTTCTGCTACAGGCCTGTTGACATAGATTTCATTGCTGAGTGATATTGCATTGTACGTAAGTACCACAACTGCTTTATCCATTTTTCGCTTTCTGCGATATTGAACTTGTACCATAAACGAGGTTCTTGTAAACAGAGCCATCCCAAACTTTGGGGTGGCTGTGTCTTTTTGATTTTAATTTCCCTAAGCTATAGGACCATAAGTGGAATTGACCTAGGCTCTGTTGCTTTCTTTTTTAGATGTTTCAGGAAACACCATACACTTCTCCCGAGTGAATATATTCAGGAAAAAACGCATACGCCCTGTTTGTCCAAGTGCATCATTGTGGACGTTCTGCCTCTTTTCCTATGCTTTAAATGCAATTCCAGTCTACCTCCTGAAATCGGTTTTCTGCAATTCTGCCCCGCATTCAAGTCCTCTTGGCAGCCTTACTTCAGTATATTTTTGGATGATAGCTGTCATTTATAATTCTGCAGGTTTGTGAATTACAGGGCCCCTGAGCTCCTTTCTTCAACTCGCTTTCTTGTGAGCTGGCCGCAACACCGCAGGATTGCTTCAGGCCCTAATCTTGTTCCGGCACGGCACGCTGAGCCTTTGGTTAATTCCTCTTCCTGGTGGGAAATGAGAGTTAAATTTGCCCATCCAGACACCTCCAGCTAGTCTCTCATTGGTTCTCCCTATTCCTGTTCATCTTCTGCAGAAATTACAAACTGGGCCAAACAGGAGGTTAAAGGCACTGACTCTCCAAGTCGGGAGAGTGTTAGTAAAGCGTCTGGAATGTTGCACCCGAGTACCAGGGGACGAGAACTGAGACATATTGGAACACGTCTCCCGATCACACGGTTGATCATACTCTGGGTTCCACATGCATGTTTCAGCTGAAGGAAGATTCCCTTAAAGTTGGAGAGTTGAGACCCGTGGAATGGGTACCATGCAATATGACTTCAAAGGGTCTTCATTTGCTCACCGAACCTCTCCAATCCTAACACTTCTGCGTTTATGCCCCTGTACACACGCTTGATTCTCTTTCAGAGACATAGCAATCCATAGATTTTAAGATACTTACTAGTCAGGTACATTCTTAGGCGTTTAATATGCGGTGTTGAGTACATTTCGTTGAGCAAGTAGTAGCTCTTGTCTATTACATATTTGGCTTAAGGAACTTTATCTGTGCTCATTTCAATCTCTGGTTTTATGCAGCACCCCAACTCACCTTTCCCCTTAAGCAAGCATAAGTTGGTTTTCTAAATTTGAGACCCTGTTCTGTTTTGTAATCCAGTTCCTGTGTAGCCAATTCTACATTCCGTGTATTAGTGATATCTTATGATGTTTCTTTTTCTGTGTGACTTATTTCAGTTAGAATCATCATACCTGAATCCACTCTATGCTGTTACGGGCCTGATGATGTAGATTTCATTGCTGAGTGATATTGCATTGTACATAAGTACCACAACTTCTTTATCCATTTTTCACTTTCTGCGATATTGAACTTGTACCGTAAACGATGTTCTTGTAAACAGAGCCGTCCCAAACTTTGGGGTGGCTGTGTCTTTTTGATTTTAATTTCCCTAAGCTATAGCACCATAAGTGGAAGTGCCCTAGGCTCTGTTGCTTTGTTTTTTAGATGTTTCAGGAAACACCATACACTTCTCCCGAGTGGCTGTTGGCAATTTACATCCCACTCATCAGCATAACCAGGCTCCCAGTTCTCCATGGCCTGTACTGCCTTTCTGGATTTTACACTTTTTTCAGATGGCCCTTTTTACCAGGGGGAAGTGATACTTCATTGTAGTGCAGATTTCCTTTGCAAGCTTGCTTGGTTGGCCAAAAAGGGCATATGCATTTTTTCCTGAATATATTCAGGAAAAAACGCATACGCCCTTTTTGTTCAAGTGCATCATTGTGGACGTTCTGCCTCTTTTCCTATGCTTTAAATGCAATTCCAGTCGACCTCCTGAAATCGATTTCCTGCAATTTTGCCCCGCTTTCAAGTCCTCTTGGCAGCCTTACTTCAGTATATTTTTGGACGATAGCTGTCATTTATAACTCTGCAGGTTTGTGAATTACAGTGCCCCTGAGCTCCTTTCTTCAATTCGCTTTCTTTTGAGCTGCCCGCAACACTGCAGGATTGCTTCAGGCCCTAATCTGGTTCTGGCACGGGATGCTGAGCCTTTGGTTAATTCCTCTTCCTGGTGGGAAATGAGAGTTAAATTTGCCTGTCCAGACACCTCCAACTAGTCTCTCATTGGTCCTCACTATTCCTGTTCATCTTCCACAGAAATTGCAAACTTGGCCAAACAGGAGGTTAAAGGCACTGACTCTCCAAGTCGGGAGAGTGTTAGTAAAGCATCTGGAATGTTGCACCCGAGAACCAGGGGACGGGAACTGAGACATATTTGAACACATCTCCCGATCACACGGTTGATCATACTCTGGGTTCCACATGCGTGTTTTAGCTGAAGGAAGAATCCCTTAAACCTGGAGAGTTGAGACCCGTCGAATAGGTACCATGCAATATGACTTCAAAGGGTCTTCATTTGCTCACCGAACCTCTCCAATCCTATCACTGCTGCGTTTATGCCCCTGTACACACGCTTGATTCTCTTTTGGAGACATAGCAATCCATAGGTTTTAAGATACTTACTAGTCAGGTACATACTTAGGCGTTTAATATGGGGTGTTGAGTCCATCTCGTTGAGCAAGGAGTAGCTCTTGTCTATTCCATATTTGGCTTAAGGAACTTTATCTGTGCTCATTTCAATCTCTGGTTTTATGCAGCACCCCAACTCACCTTTCCCCTTAAGCAAGCATAAGTTGGTTTTCTAAATTTGAGACCCTGTTCTGTTTTGTAACTCTGTTCCTGTGTAGCAAGTTTACATTCCGTGTATTAGTGATATCTTATGATGTTTCTTTTTCTGTGTGACTTATTTCAGTTAGAATCATCATACCTGAATCCACTCATTATGCTGCTACGGGCCTGATGACATAGATGTCATTGCTGAGTGATATTGCATTGTACGTATGTACCACAACTTCTTTATCCATTTTTCGCTTTCTGCAATATTGAACTTGTCCCGTAAACAAGGTTCTTGTAAACAGAGCCGTCCCAAACTTTGGGGTGGCTGTGTCTTTTTGATTTTAATTTCCCTAAGCTATAGCACCATAAGTGGAAGTGCCCTAGGCTCTGTTGCTTTGTTTTTTAGATGTTTCAGGAAACACCATACACTTCTCCCGAGTGGCTGTTGGCAATTTACATCCCACTCATCAGCATAACCAGGCTCCCAGTTCTCCATGGCCTGTACTGCCTTTCTGGATTTTACACTTTTTTCAGATGGCCCTTTTTACCAGGGGGAAGTGATACTTCATTGTAGTGCAGATTTCCTTTGCAAGCTTGCTTGGTTGGCCAAAAAGGGCATATGCGTTTTTTCCTTAATATATTCAGGAAAAAACGCATACGCCCTTTTTGTTCAAGTGCATCATTGTGGACGTTCTGCCTCTTTTCCTATGCTTTAAATGCAATTCCAGTCGACCTCCTGAAATCGATTTCCTGCAATTTTGCCCCGCTTTCAAGTCCTCTTGGCAGCCTTACTTCAGTATATTTTTGGACGATAGCTGTCATTTATAACTCTGCAGGTTTGTGAATTACAGTGCCCCTGAGCTCCTTTCTTCAATTCGCTTTCTTTTGAGCTGCCCGCAACACTGCAGGATTGCTTCAGGCCCTAATCTGGTTCTGGCACGGGATGCTGAGCCTTTGGTTAATTCCTCTTCCTGGTGGGAAATGAGAGTTAAATTTGCCTGTCCAGACACCTCCAACTAGTCTCTCATTGGTCCTCACTATTCCTGTTCATCTTCCACAGAAATTGCAAACTTGGCCAAACAGGAGGTTAAAGGCACTGACTCTCCAAGTCGGGAGAGTGTTAGTAAAGCATCTGGAATGTTGCACCCGAGAACCAGGGGACGGGAACTGAGACATATTTGAACACATCTCCCGATCACACGGTTGATCATACTCTGGGTTCCACATGCGTGTTTTAGCTGAAGGAAGAATCCCTTAAACCTGGAGAGTTGAGACCCGTCGAATAGGTACCATGCAATATGACTTCAAAGGGTCTTCATTTGCTCACCGAACCTCTCCAATCCTATCACTGCTGCGTTTATGCCCCTGTACACACGCTTGATTCTCTTTTGGAGACATAGCAATCCATAGGTTTTAAGATACTTACTAGTCAGGTACATACTTAGGCGTTTAATATGGGGTGTTGAGTCCATCTCGTTGAGCAAGGAGTAGCTCTTGTCTATTCCATATTTGGCTTAAGGAACTTTATCTGTGCTCATTTCAATCTCTGGTTTTATGCAGCACCCCAACTCACCTTTCCCCTTAAGCAAGCATAAGTTGGTTTTCTAAATTTGAGACCCTGTTCTGTTTTGTAACTCTGTTCCTGTGTAGCAAGTTTACATTCCGTGTATTAGTGATATCTTATGATGTTTCTTTTTCTGTGTGACTTATTTCAGTTAGAATCATCATACCTGAATCCACTCATTATGCTGCTACGGGCCTGATGACATAGATTTCATTGCTGAGTGATATTGCATTGTACGTAAGTACGACAACTTCTTTATCCATTTTTCGCTTTCTGCAATATTGAACTTGTCCCATAAACGAGGTTCCCTTAAACAGAGCCGTCCCAAATTTTGGGGTGGCTGTCTCTTTTTGATTTTAATTTTCCTAAGCTATAGCACCATAAGTGGAAGTGCCCTAGGCTCTGTTGCTTTGTTTTTTAGATGTTTCAGGAAACACCATACACTTCTCCCGAGTGGCTGTTGGCAATTTACATCCCACCCATCAGCATAACAATGTTCCCAGTTCTCCATTGCCTGTCCTGTCTTTCTGGATTTTACACTTTTTTCAGATGGCCCTTTTGACTGGGGGGAAGTGAGACTTCATTGTAGTGCAGATTTCCTTTGCAAGCTTGCTTGGTTGGCCAAAAAGGGCGTATGCGTTTTTTCCTGAATATATTCAGGAAAAAACGCATACGCCCTTTTTGGCCAAGTGCATCATTGTCGTCGTTCTGCCTCTTTTCCTATGCTTTAAATGCAATTCCTGTCTACCTCCTGAAATAGGTTTCCTGCAATTCTGCCTTGCTTTCAATGCCTCTTCATAGCCTTACCTCAATATAGTTTTTGAAAATAGTTGGCCTTTATAACTCTGCACGTTTTTGAATTGCAGTGGCCCTTAGCTCCATTTTTCAGCTCATATTGTTGTGATCTTGCCTCATAACCACAGGATTCCTTCAGGCCCTATTCTTCTTCTGGGGCACCTTGCTGTGCCTTTGGTTTATTCTTCTTACTGATGTGAAATTAGAGTGACATGTGCCCATTGAAACCGCTACAGCTTGTTTCTCACTGGTTCCCCCTATTCCCATTCATCCTCCGCACTAACTGCAGACTGTGCGATACCAGAACTTAAAGGCATTGACTCTCCATGTGAGGATGTTGTTAGTAAAGCGGCTGGAATGTCGATCCGGAGCCCCAGGAGAGGAAAAATGAGGTGCGTTTTAGAAACCTTTCCCGATCATACGGTATACCAGTCGCTGGGTTTCCCAAGCATGGTTTAGCTGTAGGAAGATTCCCTTCAACCTGGATTGTTGGGACCCTTGGAATGAGTAGCATGAAGTATTGCATTAAACTTTTGGCAGTTGCTCACCAAAACTCACCAATCCTCTCAGCCCCAAGTGTCCAGCCTTATGTGTTATCCAGCTGTGGGTTTATATGTGGTCAATCCAGGTTGCATCACAGCCCCTGAGCAAATTTTGTAAGAATTTTTCTCTCTTTCATTGTTTCTGCGTTTTGTTTTTAAAATTTATTTCTATAATGGGGTTTAGCTCATTTTCACTGCTGTGTTTGTGCCGCTCTGCACACACTTGATTCCCTTATGGAGATATATCAATACATGGATTTTAAGATTCTTATTACTCAGATATATTTCTCTGCAGTTTATAAGGTGTGTTGAGGCCAGTTCATTGAGCAAGGTGTAGATCTTGTCTAATATCTATTTGGTTTATTGAACGGTATCTGTGCTAATTTCAAACTCTGCTTTTATGCATCACCCCACCTCTCCTTTCCCCTTAAGCTGACATAAGTGTGTTTTCTAAATGTGAGACACTGTTCTGTAATTCATTTCTTGTGCAGCCATATTTACCCTCCCTCTATAAGTGATATCTTATGATATGTTTCTTTTTCTGTTTGACTTATTTCAAGTAGTATTATCGGACCTAAATCCACTCTTTATCCTTCTACTAGCCTTATTACATTGATTTCATGGTGAAGAGATATTCCATTGTACATAAGTACCACATCTTCTTTATCCATTGTTCTCTTTCCTGGGATATTTAAGGTGTACTGAAGTTGAGGTTCTTGTAAACAGAGTAGCCCTAAACTGTGGTGTGCTTGTGTCTTGTTGATTTTTAGACTTCCCTAGATATATTCCCATGATTGGAAGTGTCCTATGCTCTGTAGCTCTGTTTTTTAGATGATTTAGGAACCACCATACACTTCTCCAGAGTGGCTCTCGGCAGTTCACACACTGCCCATCAGCGTATAAAGGCTCCCTGTTCTCCATGGCCTGTCCTGCATTTCTGGTTTTTACAATTTTTTAGGATGGCCCTTTTGACCGGTGGGAAATGAGACTTCTTTGTTGTGCACATTTGCATTGCTTGCTTGCTTCATTGCCCATAAAGTGCGTATGCGTTTTTTCCTGGATATAATCAGGAAAAACGCATACGCCCTTTTGGGCCAACTGCATCATTGTCGAAATTCTGCCGCTTTTCATGTGCTTTAAAGACGAGTCCAATCTATCTCTTGAAATCTGTTTCTTGCAATTCTGTCTTGCATTCAGATCCTCTTCTTTGCCTTACCTCAACATAGTTTTGGACGTTAGTTTTCATTTATAACTCTGCAGGTTTGTGAATTGCAGTGACCCTGAGCTCCATTTTTTAAGTTGCTCTTTTGTGAGCTGGCCTCAAACCCGCAGGATTGCTTCAGGCCCTATTTTGGCTCCGGCGAGGCGGGCTGAGCCTTTTTTCAATTCTTATTCTTAATGGGAAATTAGAGTGATATGTGCCCGTCCAAACCCCTACAACTATTCTCTCATTGGTTCCCCCTCTTCCCGTTCATCCTCCTCACAATTTGCAAAATGTGTGAAACAGAAGTTGAAATGTGCTGATTCTCCAAGTGGGGAGATTCTAAGTAACGTGGCTGGAATGGTGAACAGGAGCACCAGGAGAGGATAAATGAGCTGCATTTTAGACACATCTCCCGATCACATGGTGTACAGTCCTCTGGGTTTTCCATGCATGTTTTAGCTGTAGGAAGATCCCTTGAACCTGCAGATTTGGGACCCATTGAATGGGTACCAGGTAGTATTACTTTAAAGGGTGTGCATTTCCTCACCCAACCTCACATTTCTCTTAGTGCAAACAGTTTCCAGCCTTATGTCTCATCCTGCTGTGGGTCTAGATGTGTTCAATCCATGTTGCATCACCGTCCCTGAGGAAAAGTTGTAAGAGGTTTTCTCTGTCTCTCTGTCGTTTATTTTTTTCAATTTGTTACTATTTTGGTTACAGCTGATTTTCAAAGCTCTGTTTCTTGCTGCTGTACATCCACTTGATTCACGTACAGAGAGACATCAGTAAATTCTTTTTCAGATTCTTACCAGTCGTATATATTCTTTTCCGGTGACTTGAGTGTGCTGAGTGCAGTTCTTTTAGCTACCGTGTAGGCTTTGTTGATTATCAGTTTGGTATTTGGAATGGTATCTTTGCTAATTTCAACCTCCTGGATGATGCCTCACCCCTCCCCACCTTTCCCGTTTAGCAGCCTTATGCGTGTTTCCTACATATTTGACTATGTTTTTGTTTTGTAATTTATTTCATGTGTAGCCATTTTGGATTCCACCTTTAAGTGATATCTTATGATATGTGTCTTTTTCTTTTTGAATTATGTCACTTAGAATGATCATACGTAACTCCTCCGGAGTTGTTACAACTGGCCATAGTTCATTGATTTCCAGGCTGAATAATATTCCACTCTACCTAAGTACCACATCTCTATCCATTTTTTCTCTCCAGAGACATTTAAGTTATATCCTAGTCGAGGATCTTTTAAACAGAGAGGGGGTAAACATTGGGGTGCCTGTGTCCTCTCGATTTTTGTTTTTCCCAAGATATACGCCCATGAGTGCAAGTGCCCTATGCTCTGTAGCTCATTTTTTAGATGCTTTAGTAAACACAATACACTTCTCCAGAATGGCCGTTGGCAATATACATTTCCACTATAAGTCTCACAGGGCTCCCTCTTCTCCTTGCCCTGTCCTGCATTTCTGTTGTTTACGCTTTATGAGGATGGCTCTTCTGACTGATGCGAAGTGATATCTTTTGTAGTATTGACTTCCAGTGCCCACCTGTTTGCTTGGCTAAAAAAGTGTATGCCCTTTTCTTGAATATATACAGAAAAAAACGCATACACCCTTTTTGGCCAACTGCAATGTTGGCAATGTTCAGCTCCTTTTCTCGTGCTTAATGGCGAGTCCTTTCTACCTCCTCAGATCCCTTTCCTGCCATTCTCCCTTGCTTACAAGTCCTTTTCTCTGACTTTCCTCAAGACATTTTTCAGTGATGGATATTTTCAACTCTGCAGTTTCGTGAATTTTACTGCCCCTGAGTTCCATTGTTCAACTTGTGTTTATGGGAACTGGCCACAAAGCAGCGGGATTTCCTCAAGCCCTATACTGTTTCCATGGGCAACCCTAGCCTTTGGTCAATTCGTCTTCCTGATTGGAAATTAGAGTGACATGTGCCTGTCTGAACACCTAGGACTTGTCTCTCATTGTTCCTCATCCTTCCGCTTCATCCTCTGGACAAATTCCAAACTGTACGCAACAGGATGTTGACAGTGCTGACATCTCCAAGTGGGGAGACTGTTAGTAAAGACGCTGGAGGGGTGAACCCGAGCACCAGGAGATGAGGAGATGAGATGCCTTTTCCAAACTCTTCCCGATCAGACGGTATACCATCCTCTGGGTGTGACAGACATGTTTTAGCAGTAGGAAGAGTCCCATTCATGTAAGGAGAACACCAGGGCTTTTTCAAAATCAGTGTCTGCCCGAAACCCAAACTGGGGAATTTTTTAAGCTACGGCTACACATATGTTCATTAAGGGCCTGGGGAAGTAGGCAGAGTCCAAACTTTAGATGATTGAAGTCTTCAGGGTCAGAAGCACTCACCACCAGCTTCCCTTAGGTTACACTTTAACTGTCATTGATAGATGACAATGACAATAAAAATATCTATTCTTTTCCAGATTATTTCCCCTTATAGCTTATTGCAAAATGTTGAGTGTAGTTCCCTGTGCTATACAGTAGTTCCTTGTTGATGATCTATTTTATACATAGCAGTGTGTATGTGTTAATCCCAAACTGTTAATTTATCCCTCCTCCCACCTTTCCCCTTTGGTAATAATAAATTATAAGATTTTATACTTCTCAGAAATGGGGGAGCTGAAAGAGAGGTATCATTTTCAATGGAAAAGCATTTAAAACAAGATTGAAGCTTTAACCAAGATTATTAGATGTACATCTTTGGAAAGAAATCACTTCGTTTCTCTAATATTGACCTGACAAATAAGACAAACCTTTTCACTGAACTTGCTTATAATAAAGTGATGGAAATATCAAATGGAAGTGTTAGAAACATCTTATTTTACCCGAGCCTTATACACTGTTCTATGTTAACTACAGTTTGGCTCACACATCTGTTCATTGAGGTTACAATAGTCTCAATTTCTGTTACTGATCCTCCAGAGTGGACCCCAACAAGTGTCCCCCTGCCCAGTGTCATTGGGGCCAACAGATCGAGACTGAGTTTGGTTCACAAGCAAAGGAAACTTTATATTTTGATCAGAGAATGGAGAGGTGAGAGCATGCACTACCCCGTGGGCTGTGGGCTGGGCTGTTGTGTAGAGATCCTGTCAGAGTCAGTGGGAGGGAGGGGGCGGAGCTCTCGAGGGCCGGGTTGGCTGCAGCTCAGGCTCTATATCGCGGAGTCTGCACTGGGCCCCAGGAGCTGAGGTGTCGTCCCAGCCATTCTGCACTAGGAAATCTGGTCTGAAGTGCCGGGTGTGGAACCTCTGCATGCGGGACCCTAGGAGCACATGAAATTAGACAAAGCACAAAGGATAAAAAAGGTTAGACTTGACTTTATTGCCCAGATTCTATTTTTATCTCCCAGGGATTTTTAATGGGCTTTGCTGGGGACAAACCCCTCCTCTGCCTTTTGTCCCGTTCCTCATTCTTGGAGTGCTGAGGGTGCAGACCCTTCTTCTGTAACTGCTGAGTGCTGAGTTGGGAGCCCTCATACCCAGGGGCGAGGGTCAGGGCTTCTCCCCAGCAGCCTCCAGGTGACGTTGATTGTCCCCAGGCCCCCTGCCTCCCTGCTCGTCCACCTGAGCACCAGCATTGGAAGTGTTATAGATTCTAATGGCCTTTAAGGGTCCAGGAAAGAGATGTGCAGAGACGCTGTGGGGGCCGGTTTCACCCCGCCCCACATTTGTTCGGCCACCTTAGGCTGACCATTTCTGCCAGCCTAGATGCTCTGACCAGTAGTCTGCGCTTTCTTCAATTAGGCCCCTGAATTAATGTACAAACAGCACCAGGTGTCAGAGCCCTGCCTGCTCAACTCCCAGACAGTCCAGGGTCAGTGGTGATCAAGGACCATGATGGCCACTGAGTCAACAGCCTTTTGAAGTAAACAGGAGTCCAGCCAGTCTTATTGGCCACCATCATCACGGTGTCTGTAGGCTTTTCTATGGTGACAGTGTGATATACGGTTCCCCCGCCAAGATTATTAGCTCCCCTCTGGGTAAGCAGTAGTCTACTCTTTTGGGACACACTCTTGTTGTTTTATGAGAGAAACTCCAGGTCAAGTGATGTTCACACGAGTCGTCATGGTGCCCTGTTGCCCCCGGTTATCTCTCTGGATGTTGGAGTTGGAGGGCCTCCTCACTCGAGGTTGGTGTGCCCACGGAGCGAACCCTGCAACTTCAGGGCATGGTTGGTGGTTAGGATCACCACGTGGGGTCCTTTTCCCTTAGGAGGGAGGTGGCCTTTTGGGCTGCTGATTTCCAGGTTTTTAGATACCGCCAGTATCTTGGCCAGATGTGGAAGTGGGCCAAGCCCCTTGGTGCCCGTAGTTTATCCTACCTGGATGGCATTCTTGCATTGTTCCATTTCAAGTGGTCCCAGTTTTTGCACTAATTCTCCAATGGCGATTCACCTTTCACCGGGAATGTAAAGGTCAAAGGTTTTAGCTAAATTAGGGAGTTCCAGGGCAAGGGTCTGAATTGACTGCTCTTTCCATTCTTGAAAGGCCACTTCTGGATTCTATTCAAAAGGATCATCATCTTTTCCTTTCAGTGTTTCATATAGAGGCCCAGCTAGTAGACTGTAGTTAGGGATCCAGAAGCAGCAAACCCTGGCCTCCCCAGGAACCCCTAAGCTGTCTTCTAGTTTTAGAAAGGGGTAAGGCTGAAAATGGTTTCTTCCCTTTCCTGGGATGGGCTTCTCCGACCTTCTGTGAGAACGAAGCCCAGGCAGGTCACTGCAGTCTGTGATATTTGAGCTTTTTCTTGGACAACTTCTATCCTTTATTGGCTTGGTAGTTCAGAGGCCTCCTTAGTAGGGCTGGCGATCAGAATGTCGTCTGCGTACTGAAGGAGGGTTTCCTTTCCCAGAGGTAGAACTTTTAGGTCTTTAGCTAAGCTTTCCCCAAAGATGGTGTGGGAATTTTTGCACCCTTGGGGCAAGACGGCCCGGAAGTATTGTTTTAGTTGTATGTTGAGTCCTGCCACTCACAAGCCAAAATTTCTTGTGACTCTGGGACTAATGGAATACAAAAGAAGGCATCATTGAAGACTAATACAGAATACCATGTCCTGGTGGTTGGTAGAATGACCAGCAGGGTGTAGGAATTAGGAGCAGCTGGAGGTATATCCTTGGTGGCTTCACTGACTGTCCTGACATCCTTTACCAGGTCCCCAGCAGCCCATGGGGCTCTCGTGGTCAGACCAATCCCAGAATATGGAGCTCACCTGGGCAGGTACCCCACCCCCCCCCGGCCCACGGGGCTCTCGTGGTCAGGCCCCTCCCAGGATACAGAGCTACCCTTGCAGGTACCGTGGCAGGGCTGGGCACACAGGAACCGTGCACATAGCCCTCATTGCAGAGCACCCCCAGCTCACCTGTCGCTCAGAGCTGACACAGAGCACCTCAGAGCAGGACTTGAACTAACAAACAGCAGCTGCGACAGGTCTGTGACCCTGGGCATCACTCTGTGCGGCCTCCCTCCACCTGGTCTTCCAGAGACTTCCACTGCACCCGGGGCACCAGGCCTCTGTCTCCAACCACCACCCACCCCTCCTCTCCCTGACTCCTGGGTTCCTCTCATTAGGAGAGGGTTTTCTTGAAGTTGTCTCCCACTCATGGGCCAGATAAAATGATTAGAAAACAAGCCAAAGCTGCAGCCCCTTGTCTATCCTGACTCTCAGGAGCCCACACCTGTTCCTTGGACCTGGCCGGTTCAGCAAGTTCCATTTTCTGCCACTGTGAGCCCCTGAGGGATGATGATTGGCTGACCTGGGCAGCCTTACCGTGCCGGCCAGCCCTCCCCAGGTGTGCCTGGGTTGAGATCAATATAAATACCACTCCAGGCAGCAAGAGGCCCTGCAGCCGTGCCTGACGCCATTTTCTCTGCCCTGTCAGCAGTCTCGGGGCTGGGCTGGTGGGAGGGAGTGAGAGGCCACGGCTTTGTGGGTGGCCCAGTGTGAGTGGGGCTCTGCTGGACTTTCTGCAGCAGTTGCCAGGCTGCCACCTGCTAAAGAAGAGGATGTGTCACCCATACCTGCTGCTGGAATTTCTCCCTGGGCAGAGGTGAGGAAGGAAAAAAGCAGTGGGGGCAGGGACAGGACGGGTATCTCAGGCAGGGAAATGGAAATCTTCCAGAAGAGCACCCAGGGCCAGGACCATCCTGGCTGGCCTGCAGGCACCAAGTCGGCCGGTATGCTGTCACTCGTGTGGCTCTATGGCCCTTCCTCTAGGCTTTCAAGTCCTTGTATATATTCAGGTGTTTTACCTGGGACGGGTGGGAATAGTTCAGCAGCAACTGGCCTGGGGCTCAGCTCACGTTTACTCACAGATGCCTCGGCACGGTGCCCCAGCTTTGCAATGAGGACGCTTGTTGCATGGGGGCTGCTGGCTGAATGGGAGACGATTCCCCACCACTGACCAACTTCAGAATTGTTTACAACTGGAGCAAGTGCCCTGATACGGTTTTCCTCTGTGGAACTGGTGGGTTCTGTGTTTTTTTTCTCTTTTTCGTTTTTGGTTCAAGGTAGATTTTATTCCTCTTTTTTGTATTTACAGATATAAGCATAGAAATAATTTATTCATATAAATACATGTATGTGAAGGGAATAATTGTTTTTTCTGTTTTATTTTTTTAATTTTATTTCTTTTTAATTTTGAATTTTATTTTATATTTTTATACAGCAGGTTCTTATTGGTTATCTATTTTATACATATAAATGTATACATGCCAATCCCAGTCTCTCAACTCCTCCCACCACCAACCCCCCCAACAGCTTTCCCCCCTTGTTGTCCATACGTTTGTTGTCTACATCTGTTGCACTATTTATGCCTTGCAAAATGGTTAATCTGTACAGTTTTTCTAGGTTCCACATATATGCATGAATATACAAGATTTGTTTTTCTCTTTCTGACTTACTTCACTCTGTATGACAGTCTCTAGATCCATCGACGTCTCTACAAATGACTAATTTCATTCCTTTTCATGGCTTAGTAATATTCCATTTTATATATGTACCACTGCTTTATGCATTCGTCTGTCTGTGGGCATTTAGGTTGCTTCCATTACCTCGATATTGTAAAGAGTGATACAATGAACATTGCGGTGAATGTCTCTTTTTGATTTATGGTTTTGTCTGGGTATATGTCCAGAACTGGGATTGCTGTATCATATGGTAATTCTACTGTTAGTTTCTTAAGAAACTCCATATTGTTCTCCATAGTGACTGTATCAATTTATATTCCCAACAATAGTGGAAGAGGGTTCCTTTTCTCCACACATTTCCAGCATTTTTTGTTTGTAGATTTTCTGATGATGCCCATTCTACCAGGTGTGAGGTGATACCTCATTGTTGAGTCCATTTAGTTGAGCAAGGGGTAGGTCTTGTCTATTACATATTTAGCTTATGGAACGGTATCTGTGCTAATTTCAAACTCTGCTTTTATGCAGCACCACAACTCACCTTCCCCCTTAAGCAAGCATAAGTTGGTTTTCTAAACATGAGACCCTGTTCTGTTTTGTAATTCAGTTCATGTGTAACCAAGTTCACATTCCATGTATTAGTGATACCTTATGATGTTTCTCTTTCTGTGTGACTTTTTTCACTTAGAATCACCGTGCCTCAATCCACTCATTATGCTGGTACGGGCCTGGTGACATAGTTTTCATTGCTGAGAGGTATTCTGTTGTACGTAAGTACCGCAACTTCTTTATCAATTATTTGCTCTCTGGCATATTTAACTTGTGCTGAAGAAGAGGTTCCTGTAAAAGAGCCGTCCCAAATTTTGGGGTGGCTGTGTCTTTTTGATTTTAATTTCCCTAAGCTATAGGACCATAAGTGGAAGTGCCCTAGGCTCTGTTGCTTTGTTTTTTAGATGTTTCAGGAAACACCATACACTTCTCCCGAGTGGCGGTTGGCAATTTACATCCCGCCCATCAGCATAACAAGGCTCCCAGTTCTCCATGGCCTGTCCTGCCTTTCTGGATTTTACACTTTTTTCAGATGGCCCTTTTGACTGGGGGAAGTGAGACTTCATTGTAGTGCAGATTTCCTTCGCAAGCTTGCTTGGTTGGCCAAAAAGGGCGTATGCGTTTTCTCATGAATATATTCAGGAAAAAACGCATACGCCCTTTTTTTCCAAGTGCATCACTGTGGAGGTTCTGCCTCTTTTCCTATGCTTTAAATTCAATTCCAGTCTACCTCCTGAAATCGGGTTCCTGCAATTCTGCCCCGCTTTCAAGTCCTCTTGGCAGCCTTACTTCAGTATATTTTTGGACGACAGCTGTCATTTATAACTCTGCAGGTTTGTGAATTACAGTGCCCCTGAGCTCCTTTCTTCAACTCGCTTTCTTGTGAGCTGCCCGGAACACCGCAGGATTGATTCAGGCCCTAATCTTGTTCCGCCATGGCACGCTGAGCCTTTGGTTAATTCCTCTTCCTGGTCGGAAATGAGAGTTAAATTTGCCCGTCCAGACACTTCCAGCTAGTCTCTCATTGGTTCTCCCTATTCCTGTTCATCTTCCGCAGAAATTGCAAACTGGGCCAAACAGGAGGTTAAAGGCACTGACTCTCCAAGTCGGGAGAGGGTTAGTGAAGCATCTGGAATGTTGCACCCAAGTACCAGGTGACGAGAAATGAGACATATTTGAACACGTCTCAGGATCACACGGTTGATCATACTCTGGGTTCCACATGCGTGTTTTAGCTGAAGGAAGAATCCCTTAAACCTGGAGAGTTGAGACCCGTGGAATATGTACCATGCAATATGACTTCAAAGGGTCTTCATTTGCTCACCGAACCTCTCCAATCGTATCACTGCTGCGTTTATGCCCCTGTACACACACTTGATTCTCTTTCGGAGACATAGCAATCCATAGGTTTTAAGATACTTACTAGTCAGGTACATACTTAGCCGTTTAATATGGGGTGTTGAGTCCATCTCGTTGAGCAAGGAGTAGCTCTTGTCTATTACATATTTGGCTTAAGGAACTTTATCTGTGCTCATTTCAATATGTGTTTTTGTGCAGCACCCCAACTCACCTTTCCCCTTAAGCAAGCATAAGTTGGTTTTCTAAATTTGACACCTTATTCTGTTTTGTAATTCAGTTACTGTGTAGCAAGTTTACATTCCGTGTATTAGTGATATCTTATGATGTTTCTTTTTCTCTGTGACTTATTTCAGTTAGAATCATCATAACTGAATCCACACATTATGCTGCTATGGGCCTGATGACATAGATTTCATTGCTGAGTGATATTGCGTTGTACGTAAGTACCACAACTTCTTTATCCATTTTTCACTTTCTGCGATATTGAACTTGTACCGTAAACGAGGTTCTTGTAAACAGAGTCGTCCCAAACATTGGGGTGGCTATGTCTGTTTGATTTTAATTTCCCTAAGCTATAGGACCATAAGTGGAAGTGCCCTAGGCTCTGTTGCTTTGTTTCTTAGAACTTTCAGGAAACACCATACACTTCTCCCAAGTGGCTGTTGGCAATTTACATCCCGCCCATCAGCATAACAAGGCTCCAAGTTCTCCATGGCCAGTCCTGCCTTTCTGGATTTTACACATTTTTCAGATCGCCCTTGTGACCCGGGGGAAGTGAGACTTCATTTTAGTGCAGATTTCCTTTGCAAGCTTGCTTAGTTGGCCAAAAACCGCGTATGCATTTTTTCCTGAATATATTCAGGAAAAAATGCATACGCCCTTTTAGGCCAAGTGCATCATTGTGGACGTTCTGCCTCTTTTCCTATGCTTTAAATGCAATTCCAGTCTACCTCCTGAAATCGGTTTCCTGCAATTCTGCCCAGCTTTCAAGTACTCTTGGGAGCGTTACTTCAGTATATTTTTGGACGATAGCTGTCATTTATAACTCTGCAGGTTTGTGAATTACAGTGCCCCGAGCTCCTTTCTTCAACTCGCCTTCTTGTGAGCTGGCCGCAACACCGCAAGATTGCTTCAGGCCCTAATCTTGTTCCGGCACGGCACGCTGAGCCTTTGGTTAATTCCTCTTCCTCGTGGGAAATGAGAGTTAAATTTGCCCGTCCAGGCACCTCCAGCTAGTCTCTCATTGGTCCTCCCTATTCCTGTTCATCTTCCACAGAAATTGCAAACTGGGCCAAACAGGACGTTAAAGGCACTGACTCTCCAAGTCGGGAGAGTGTTAGTAAAGCGTCTGGAATGTTGTACCCGAGTACCAGGGGACGAGAACTGAGACATATTGGAACACGTCTCCCGATCACACGGTTGATCATACTCTGGGTTCCACATGCATGTTTCAGCTGAAGGAAGAATCCCTTAAACCTGGAGAGTTGAGACCCGTGGAATGGGTACCATGCAATATGACTTCAAAGGGTCTTCATTTGCTCACCGAACCTCTCCAATCCTATCACTGCTGCGTTTATGCCCCTGTACACACGCTTGATTCTCTTTCGGAGACATGGCAATCCATAGGTTTTAAGATACTTACTAGTCAGGTACATTCTTAGGCGTTTAATATGGGGTTTTGAGTCCATTTCGTTGAGCAAGGAGTAGCTCTTGTCTATTCCATATTTGGCTTAAGGAACTTTATCTGTGCTCATTTCAATCTCTGTGTTTTATGCAGCACCCCAACTCACCTTTCCCCTTAAGCAAGCATAAGTTGGTTTTCTAAATTTGAGACCCTGTTCTCTTTTGTAATCCAGTTCCTGTGTAGCCAAGTTTACATACCGTGTATTAGTGATATCTTATGATGTTTCTTTTTCTGTGTGACTTATTTCAGTTAGAATCATCATACCTGAATCCACTCAATATGCTGCTACGGGCCTCATGACATAGATTTCATTGCTGAGTGATATTGCATTGTACGTACGTACCACAACTTCTTTATCCATTTTTCGCTTTCTGCGCTATTGAACTTGTACCGTAAACGAGGTTCTTGTAAACAGAGCCGTCCCAAACTTTGGGGTGGCTGTGTCTTTTTGATTTTAATTTCCCTAAGCTATAGGACCATAAGTGGAAGTTCCCTAGGCTCTGTTGCTTTGTTTTTTAGATGTTTCAGGAATCACCATACACTTCTCCCGAGTGGCTCTTGGCAATGTACATCCCGCCCATCAGCATAACAAGGCTCCCAGTTCTCCATGGCCTGTCCTGCCTTTCTGGATTTTACACTTTTTTCAGATGGCCCTTTTGACCGGGGGGAAGTGAGACTTCATTGTAGTGCAGATTTCCTTTGCAAGCTTGCTTGGTTGGCCAAAAAGTGTGTATGCATTTTTTCCTGATTATATTCAGGAAAAAACGCATACGCACTTTTTGGCCAAGTGCATCATTGTCGACGTTCTGCCTCTTTTCCTATGCTTTAAATGCAATTCCAGTCTACCTCCTGAAATCGGTTTCCTGCAATTTTGCCTTGCTTTCAATGCCTCTTCATAGCCTTACCTCAATATAGTTTTTGAAAATAGTTGGCCTTTATAACTCTGCACGTTTTTGAATTTCAGTGGCCCTTAGCTCCATTTTTCAGCTCATATTTTTGTGATCTTGCCTCATAACCACAGGATTCCTTCAGGCCCTATTCTTCTTCTGGGGCACCTTGCTGTGCCTTTGGTTTATTCTTCTTACTGATGTGAAATTAGAGTGACATGTGCCCATTGAAACCGCTACAGCTTGTTTCTCACTGGTTCACCCTATTCCCATTCATCCTCCGCACTAACTGCAGACTGTGCGATACCAGAACTTAAAGGCATTGACTCTCCATGTGAGGATGTTGTTAGTAAAGCAGCTGGAATGTCGATCCGGAGCCCCAGGAGAGGAAAAATGAGGTGCGTTTTAGAAACCTTTCCCGATCATATGGTATACCAGTCGCTGGGTTTCCCAAGCATGGTTTAGCTGTAGGAAGATTCCCTTCAACCTGGATTGTTGGGACCCTTGGAATGAGTAGCATGAAGTATTGCATTAAACTTTTGGCAGTTGCTCACCAAAACTCACCAATCCTCTCAGCCCCAAGTGTCCAGCCTTATGTGTTATCCAGCTGTGGGTTTATATGTGGTCAATCCAGGTTGCATCACAGCCCCTGAGCAAATTTTGTAAGAATTTTTCTCTCTTTCATTGTTTCTGCGTTTTGTTTTTAAAATTTATTTCTATAATGGGGTTTAGCTCATTTTCACTGCTGTGTTTGTGCCGCTCTGCACACACTTGATTCCCTTATGGAGATATATCAATACATGGATTTTAAGATTCTTATTACTCAGATATATTTCTCTGCGGCTTATAAGGTGTGTTGAGGCCAGTTCATTGAGCAAGGTGTAGATCTTGTCTAATATCTATTTGGTTTATTGAACGGTATCTGTGCTAATTTCAAACTCTGCTTTTATGCATCACCCCACCTCTCCTTTCCCCTTAAGCTAACATAAGTGTGTTTTCTAAATGTGAGACACTGTTCTGTAATTCATTTCTTGTGCAGCCATATTTACCCTCCCTCTATAAGTGATATCTTATGATATGTTTCTTTTTCTGTTTGACTTATTTCAAGTAGTATTATCGGACCTAAATCCACTCTTTATCCTTCTACTAGCCTTATTACATTGATTTCATGGTGAAGAGATATTCCATTGTACATAAGTACCACATCTTCTTTATCCATTGTTCTCTTTCCTGGGATATTTGAGGTGTACTGAAGTTGAGGTTCTTGTAAACAGAGTAGCCCTAAACTGTGGTGTGCTTGTGTCTTGTTGATTTTTAGACTTCCCTAGATATATTCCCATGATTGGAAGTGTCCTATGCTCTGTAGCTCTGTTTTTTAGATGATTTAGGAACCACCATACACTTCTCCAGAGTGGCTCTCGGCAGTTCACACACTGCCCATCAGCGTATAAAGGCTCCCTGTTCTCCATGGCCTGTCCTGCATTTCTGGTTTTTACAATTTTTTAGGATGGCCCTTTTGACCGGTGGGAAATGAGACTTCTTTGTTGTGCACATTTGCATTGCTTGCTTGCTTCGTTGCCCATAAAGTGCGTATGCGTTTTTTCCTGAATATAATCAGGAAAAACGCATACGCCCTTTTGGGCCAACTGCATCATTGTCGAAATTCTGCCGCTTTTCATGTGCTTTAAAGACGAGTCCAATCTATCTCTTGAAATCTGTTTCTTGCAATTCTGTCTTGCATTCAGATCCTCTTCTTTGCCTTACCTCAACATAGTTTTGGACGTTAGTTTTCATTTATAACTCTGCAGGTTTGTGAATTGCAGTGACCCTGAGCTCCATTTTTTAAGTTGCTCTTTTGTGAGCTGGCCTCAAACCCGCAGGATTGCTTCAGGCCCTATTTTGGCTCCGGCGAGGCGGGCTGAGCCTTTTTTCAATTCTTATTCTTAATGGGAAATTAGAGTGATATGTGCCCGTCCAAACCCCTACAACTATTCTCTCATTGGTTCCCCCTCTTCCCGTTCATCCTCCTCACAATTTGCAAAATGTGTGAAACAGAAGTTGAAATGTGCTGATTCTCCAAGTGGGGAGATTCTAAGTAACGTGGCTGGAATGGTGAACAGGAGCACCAGGAGAGGATAAATGAGCTGCATTTTAGACACATCTCCCGATCACATGGTGTACAGTCCTCTGGGTTTTCCATGCATGTTTTAGCTGTAGGAAGATCCCTTGAACCTGCAGATTTGGGACCCATTGAATGGGTACCAGGTAGTATTACTTTAAAGGGTGTGCATTTCCTCACCCAACCTCACATTTCTCTTAGTGCAAACAGTTTCCAGCCTTATGTCTCATCCTGCTGTGGGTCTAGATGTGTTCAATCCATGTTGCATCACCGTCCCTGAGGAAAAGTTGTAAGAGGTTTTCTCTGTCTCTCTGTCGTTTATTTTTTTCAATTTGTTACTATATTGGTTACAGCTGATTTTCAAAGCTCTGTTTCTTGCTGCTGTACATCCACTTGATTCACGTACAGAGAGACATCAGTAAATTCTTTTTCAGATTCTTACCAGTCGTATATATTCTTTTCCGGTGACTTGAGTGTGCTGAGTGCAGTTCTTTTAGCTACCGTGTAGGCTTTGTTGATTATCAGTTTGGTATTTGGAATGGTATCTTTGCTAATTTCAACCTCCTGGATGATGCCTCACCCCTCCCCACCTTTCCCGTTTAGCAGCCTTATGCGTGTTTCCTACATATTTGACTATGTTTTTGTTTTGTAATTTATTTCATGTGTAGCCATTTTGGATTCCACCTTTAAGTGATATCTTATGATATGTGTCTTTTTCTTTTTGAATTATGTCACTTAGAATGATCATACGTAACTCCTCCGGAGTTGTTACAACTGGCCATAGTTCATTGATTTCCAGGCTGAATAATATTCCACTCTACCTAAGTACCACATCTCTATCCATTTTTTCTCTCCAGAGACATTTAAGTTATATCCTAGTCGAGGATCTTTTAAACAGAGAGGGGGTAAACATTGGGGTGCCTGTGTCCTCTCGATTTTTGTTTTTCCCAAGATATACGCCCATGAGTGCAAGTGCCCTATGCTCTGTAGCTCATTTTTTAGATGCTTTAGTAAACACAATACACTTCTCCAGAATGGCCGTTGGCAATATACATTTCCACTATAAGTCTCACAGGGCTCCCTCTTCTCCTTGTCCTGTCCTGCATTTCTGTTGTTTACGCTTTATGAGGATGGCTCTTCTGACTGATGCGAAGTGATATCTTTTGTAGTATTGACTTCCAGTGCCCACCTGTTTGCTTGGCTAAAAAAGTGTATGCCCTTTTCTTGAATATATACAGAAAAAAACGCATACACCCTTTTTGGCCAACTGCAATGTTGGCAATGTTCAGCTCCTTTTCTCGTGCTTAATGGCGAGTCCTTTCTACCTCCTCAGATCCCTTTCCTGCCATTCTCCCTTGCTTACAAGTCCTTTTCTCTGACTTTCCTCAAGACATTTTTCAGTGATGGATATTTTCAACTCTGCAGTTTCGTGAATTTTACTGCCCCTGAGTTCCATTGTTCAACTTGTGTTTATGGGAACTGGCCACAAAGCAGCGGGATTTCCTCAAGCCCTATACTGTTTCCATGGGCAACCCTAGCCTTTGGTCAATTCGTCTTCCTGGTTGGAAATTAGAGTGACATGTGCCTGTCTGAACACCTAGGACTTGTCTCTCATTGTTCCTCATCCTTCCGCTTCATCCTCTGGACAAATTCCAAACTGTACGCAACAGGATGTTGACAGTGCTGACATCTCCAAGTGGGGAGACTGTTAGTAAAGACGCTGGAGGGGTGAACCCGAGCACCAGGAGATGAGGAGATGAGATGCCTTTTCCAAACTCTTCCCGATCAGACGGTATACCATCCTCTGGGTGTGACAGACATGTTTTAGCAGTAGGAAGAGTCCCATTCATGTAAGGAGAACACCAGGGCTTTTTCAAAATCAGTGTCTGCCCGAAACCCAAACTGGGGAATTTTTTAAGCTACGGCTACACATATGTTCATTAAGGGCCTGGGGAAGTAGGCAGAGTCCAAACTTTAGATGATTGAAGTCTTCAGGGTCAGAAGCACTCACCACCAGCTTCCCTTAGGTTACACTTTAACTGTCATTGATAGATGACAATGACAATAAAAATATCTATTCTTTTCCAGATTATTTCCCCTTATAGCTTATTGCAAAATGTTGAGTGTAGTTCCCTGTGCTATACAGTAGTTCCTTGTTGATGATCTATTTTATACATAGCAGTGTGTATGTGTTAATCCCAAACTGTTAATTTATCCCTCCTCCCACCTTTCCCCTTTGGTAATAATAAATTATAAGATTTTATACTTCTCAGAAATGGGGGAGATGAAAGAGAGGTATCATTTTCAATGGAAAAGCATTTAAAACAAGATTGAAGCTTTAACCAAGATTATTAGATGTACATCCTTGGAAAGAAATCACTTCGTTTCTCTAATATTGACCTGACAAATAAGACAAACCTTTTCACTGAACTTGCTTATAATAAAGTGATGGAAATATCAAATGGAAGTGTTAGAAACATCTTATTTTACCCGAGCCTTATACACTGTTCTATGTTAACTACAGTTTGGCTCACACATCTGTTCATTGAGGTTACAATAGTCTCAGTTTCTGTTACTGATTCTCCAGAGTGGACCCCAACAAGTGTCCCCCTGCCCAGTGTCATTGGGGCCAACAGATCGAGACTGAGTTTGGTTCACAAGCAAAGGAAACTTTATATTTTGATCAGAGAATGGAGAGGTGAGAGCATGCACTACCCCGTGGGCTGTGGGCTGGGCTGTTGTGTAGAGATCCTGTCAGAGTCAGTGGGAGGGAGGGGGCGGAGCTCTCGAGGGCCGGGTTGGCTGCAGCTCAGGCTCTATATCGCGGAGTCTGCACTGGGCCCCAGGAGCTGAGGTGTCGTCCCAGCCATTCTGCACTAGGAAATCTGGTCTGAAGTGCCGGGTGTGGAACCTCTGCATGTGGGACCCTAGGAGCACATGAAATTAGACAAAGCACAAAGGATAAAAAAGGTTAGACTTGACTTTATTGCCCAGATTCTATTTTTATCTCCCAGGGATTTTTAATGGGCTTTGCTGGGGACAAACCCCTCCTCTGCCTTTTGTCCCGTTCCTCATTCTTGGAGTGCTGAGGGTGCAGACCCTTCTTCTGTAACTGCTGAGTGCTGAGTTGGGAGCCCTCATACCCGGGGGCGAGGGTCAGAGCTTCTCCCCAGCAGCCTCCAGGTGACGTTGATTGTCCCCAGGCCCCCTGCCTCCCTGCTCGTCCACCTGAGCACCAGCATTGGAAGTGTTATAGATTCTAATGACCTTTAAGGGTCCAGGAAAGAGATGTGCAGAGACGCTGTGGGGGCCGGTTTCACCCCGCCCCACATTTGTTCGGCCACCTTAGGCTGACTGTTTCTGCCAGCCTAGATGCTCTGACCAGTAGTCTGCGCTTTCTTCAATTAGGCTCCTGAATTAACGTACAAACAGCACCAGGTGTCAGAGCCCTGCCTGCTCAACTCCCAGACAGTCCAGAGTCAGTGGTGATCAAGGACCATGATGGCCACTGAGCCAACAGCCTTTTGAAGTAAACAGGAGTCCAGCTGGTCTTATTGGCCACCATCATCACGGTGTCTGTAGGCTTTTCTATGGTGACAGTGTGATATACGGTTCCCCCGCCAAGATTATTAGCTCCCCTCTGCGTGCAGTAAGTCCTGCAAGCAGTAGTCTACTCTTTTGGGACACACTCTTGTTGTTTTATGAGAGAAACTCCAGGTCAAGTGATGTTCACACGAGTCGTCATGGTGCCCTGTTGCCCCCGGTTATCTCTCTGGATGTTGGAGTTGGAGGGCCTCCTCACTCGAGGTTGGTGTGCCCACGGAGCGAACCGTGCAACTTCAGGGCATGGTTGGTGGTTAGGATCACCACGTGGGGTCCTTTTCCCTTAGGAGGGAGGTGGCCTTTGGGGCTGCTGATTTCCAGGTTTTTAGATACCGCCAGTATCTTGGCCAGATGTGGCAGTGGGCCAAGCCCCTTGGTGCCCGTAGTTTATCCTACCTGGATGGCATTCTTGCATTGTTCCATTTCAAGTGGTCCCAGTTTTTGCACTAATTCTCCAATGGCGATTCACCTTTCACCGGGAATGTAAAGGTCAAAGGGTTTAGCTAAATTAGGGAGTTCCAGGGCAAGGGTCTGAATTGACTGCTCTTTCCATTCTTGAAAGGCCACTTCTGGATTCTATTCAAAAGGATCATCATCTTTTCCTTTCAGTGTTTCATATAGAGGCCCAGCTAGTAGACTGTAGTTAGGGATCCAGAAGCAGCAAACCCTGGCCTCCCCAGGAACCCCTAAGCTGTCTTCTAGTTTTAGAAAGGGGTAAGGCTGAAAATGGTTTCTTCCCTTTCCTGGGATGGGCTTCTCCGACCTTCTGTGAGAACGAAGCCCAGGCAGGTCACTGCAGTCTGTGATATTTGAGCTTTTTCTTGGACAACTTCTATCCTTTATTGGCTTGGTAGTTCAGAGGCCTCCTTAGTAGGGCTGGCGATCAGAATGTCGTCTGCGTACTGAAGGAGGGTTTCCTTTCCCAGAGGTAGAACTTTTAGGTCTTTAGCTAAGCTTTCCCCAAAGATGGTGTGGGAATTTTTGCACCCTTGGGGCAAGACGGCCCGGAAGTATTGTTTTAGTTGTATGTTGAGTCCTGCCACTCACAAGCCAAAATTTCTTGTGACTCTGGGACTAATGGAATACAAAAGAAGGCATCATTGAAGACTAATACAGAATACCATGTCCTGGTGGTTGGTAGAATGACCAGCAGGGTGTAGGAATTAGGAGCAGCTGGAGGTATATCCTCGGTGGCTTCACTGACTGTCCTGACATCCCTTACCAGGTCCCCAGCAGCCCATGGGGCTCTCGTGGTCAGACCAATCCCAGAATATGGAGCTCACCTGGGCAGGTACCCCACCCCCACCCCAGCCCACGGGGCTCTCGTGGTCAGGCCCCTCCCAGGATACAGAGCTACCCTTGCAGGTACCGTGGCAGGGCTGGGCACACAGGAACCGTGCACATAGCCCTCATTGCAGAGCACCCCCAGCTCACCTGTCGCTCAGAGCTGACACAGAGCACCTCAGAGCAGGACTTGAACTAACAAACAGCAGCTGCGACAGGTCTGTGACCCTGGGCATCACTCTGTGCGGCCTCCCTCCACCTGGTCTTCCAGAGACTTCCACTGCACCCGGGGCACCAGGCCTCTGTCTCCAACCACCACCCACCCCTCCTCTCCCTGACTCCTGGGTTCCTCTCATTAGGAGAGGGTTTTCTTGAAGTTGTCTCCCACTCATGGGCCAGATAAAATGATTAGAAAACAAGCCAAAGCTGCAGCCCCTTGTCTATCCTGACTCTCAGGAGCCCACACCTGTTCCTTGGACCTGGCCGGTTCAGCAAGTTCCATTTTCTGCCACTGTGAGCCCCTGAGGGATGATGATTGGCTGACCTGGGCAGCCTTACCGTGCCGGCCAGCCCTCCCCAGGTGTGCCTGGGTTGAGATCAATATAAATACCACTCCAGGCAGCAAGAGGCCCTGCAGCCGTGCCTGACGTCATTTTCTCTGCCCTGTCAGCAGTCTCGGGGCTGGGCTGGTGGGAGGGAGTGAGAGGCCACGGCTTTGTGGGTGGCCCAGTGTGAGTGGGGCTCTGCTGGACTTTCTGCAGCAGTTGCCAAGCTGCCACCTGCTAAAGAAGAGGATGTGTCACCCATACCTGCTGCTGGAATTTCTCCCTGGGCAGAGGTGAGGAAGGAAAAAAGCAGTGGGGGCAGGGACAGGACGGGTATCTCAGGCAGGGAAATGGAAATCTTCCAGAAGAGCACCCAGGGCCAGGACCATCCTGGCTGGCCTGCAGGCACCAAGTCGGCCGGTATGCTGTCACTCATGTGGCTCTATGGCCCTTCCTCTAGGCTTTCAAGTCCTTGTATATATTCAGGTGTTTTACCTGGGACGGGTGGGAATAGTTCAGCAGCAACTGGCCTGGGGCTCAGCTCACGTTTACTCACAGATGCCTCGGCACGGTGCCCCAGCTTTGCAATGAGGACGCTTGTTGCATGGGGGCTGCTGGCTGAATGGGAGACGATTCCCCACCACTGACCAACTTCAGAATTGTTTACAACTGGAGCAAGTGCCCTGATACGGTTTTCCTCTGTGGAACTGGTGGGTTCTGTGTTTTTTTTCTCTTTTTCGTTTTTGGTTCAAGGTAGATTTTATTCCTCTTTTTTGTATTTACAGATATAAGCATAGAAATAATTTATTCATATAAATACATGTATGTGAAGGGAATAATTGTTTTTTCTGTTTTATTTTTTTAATTTTATTTCTTTTTAATTTTGAATTTTATTTTATATTTTTATACAGCAGGTTCTTATTGGTTATCTATTTTATACATATAAATGTATACATGCCAATCCCAGTCTCTCAACTCCTCCCACCACCAACCCCCCCAACAGCTTTCCCCCCTTGTTGTCCATACGTTTGTTGTCTACATCTGTTGCTCTATTTATGCCTTGCAAAATGGTTAATCTGTACAGTTTTTCTAGGTTCCACATATATGCATGAATATACAAGATTTGTTTTTCTCTTTCTGACTTACTTCACTCTGTATGACAGTCTCTAGATCCATCGACGTCTCTACAAATGACTAATTTCATTCCTTTTCATGGCTTAGTAATATTCCATTTTATATATGTACCACTGCTTTATGCATTCGTCTGTCTGTGGGCATTTAGGTTGCTTCCATTACCTCGATATTGTAAAGAGTGATACAATGAACATTGCGGTGAATGTCTCTTTTTGATTTATGGTTTTGTCTGGGTATATGTCCAGAACTGGGATTGCTGTATCATATGGTAATTCTACTGTTAGTTTCTTAAGAAACTCCATATTGTTCTCCATAGTGACTGTATCAATTTATATTCCCAACAATAGTGGAAGAGGGTTCCTTTTCTCCACACATTTCCAGCATTTTTTGTTTGTAGATTTTCTGATGATGCCCATTCTACCAGGTGTGAGGTGATACCTCATTGTTGAGTCCATTTCCTTGAGCAAGGGGTAGGTCTTGTCTATTACATATTTAGCTTATGGAACGGGATCTGTGCTAATTTCAAACTCTGCTTTTATGCAGCACCACAACTCACCTTCCCCCTTAAGCAAGCATAAGTTGGTTTTCTAAACATGAGACCCTGTTCTGTTTTGTAATTCAGTTCATGTGTAACCAAGTTCACATTCCATGTATTAGTGATACCTTATGATGTTTCTCTTTCTGTGTGACTTTTTTCACTTAGAATCACCGTGCCTCAATCCACTCATTATGCTGGTACGGGCCTGGTGACATAGTTTTCATTGCTGAGAGGTATTCTGTTGTACGTAAGTACCGCAACTTCTTTATCAATTATTTGCTCTCTGGCATATTTAACTTGTGCTGAAGAAGAGGTTCCTGTAAAAGAGCCATCCCAAATTTTGGGGTGGCTGTGTCTTTTTGATTTTAATTTCCCTAAGCTATAGGACCATAAGTGGAAGTGCCCTAGGCTCTGTTGCTTTGTTTTTTAGATGTTTCAGGAAACACCATACACTTCTCCCGAGTGGCTGTTGGCAATTTACATCCCGCCCATCAGCATAACAAGGCTCCCAGTTCTCCATGGCCTGTCCTGCCTTTCTGGATTTTACACTTTTTTCAGATGGCCCTTTTGACCGGGGGAAGTGAGACTTCATTGTAGTGCAGATTTTCTTCGGAAGCTTGCTTGGTTGGCCAAAAAGGGCGTATGCGTTTTCTCATGAATATATTCAGGAAAAAACGCATACGCCCTTTTTGGCCAAGTGCATCATTGTGGACGTTCTGCCTCTTTTCCTATGCTTAAAATGCAATTCCAGTCTACCTCCTGAAATCGGGTTCCTGCAATTCTGCCCCGCTTTCAAGTCCTCTTTGCAGCCTTACTTCAGTATATTTTTGGATGATAGCTGTCATTTATAACTCTGCAGGTTTGTGAATTACAGTGCCCCTGAGCTCCTTTCTTCAACTCGCTTTCTTGTGAGCTGGCCGCAACACCGCAGGATTGCTTCAGGCCCTAATCTGGTTCCGGCACGGCACGCTGAGCCTCTGGTTAATTCCTCTTCCTGGTGGGAAATGAGAGTTAAATTTGCCCGTCCAGACACCTCCAGCTAGTCTCTCATTGGTTCTCCCTATTCCTGTTCATCTTCCGCAGAAATTGCAAACTGGGCCAAACAGGAGGTTAAAGGCACTGACTCTCCAAGTCGGGAGAGTGTTAGTGAAGCATCTGGAATGTTGCACCCAAGTACCAGGTGACAAGAAATGAGACATATTTGAACACGTCTCAGGATCACACGGTTGATCATACTCTGGGTTCCACATGCGTGTTTTAGCTGAAGGAAGAATCCCTTAAACCTGGAGAGTTGAGACCCGTGGAATGGGTACCATGCAATATGACTTCAGAGGGTCTTCATTTGCTCACCGAACCTCTCCAATCCTATCACTGCTGCGTTTATGCCCCTGTACACACGTTTGATTCTCTTTCAGAGACATAGCAGTCCATAGGTTTTAAGATACTTACTAGTCAGGTACATTCTTAGGCGTTTAATATGGGGTGTTGAGTCCATCTCGTTGAGCAAGGAGTAGCTCTTGTCTATTACATATTTGGCTTAAAGAACTTTATCTGTGCTCATTTGAATCTGTGTTTTTGTGCAGCACCCCAACTCACCTTTCCGCTTAAGCAAGCATAAGTTGGTTTTCTAAATTTGAGACCTTATTCTGTTTTGTAATTCAGTTCCTGTGTAGCAAGTTTACATTCCGTGTATTAGTGATATCTTATGATGTTTCTTTTTCTGTGTGACTTATTTCAGTTAGAATCCTCATACCTGCACCCACTCATTATGCTGCTACGGGCCTGATGAAATAGATTTCATTGCTGAGTGATATTGCATTGTACGTAAGTACCACAAATTCTTTATCCATTTTTCACTTTCTGCGATATTGAACTTGTACCGTAAACGAGGTTCTTGTAATCAGAGCCGTCCCAAACATTAGGGTGGCTGTGTCTTTTTTATTTTAATTTCCCTAAGCTATAGGACCATAAGTGGAAGTGCCCTAGGCTCTGTTGCTTTGTTTTTTAGATGTTTCAGGAAACACCATACACTTCTCCCGAGTGGCTGTTGGCAATTTACATCCCACCCATCAGCATAACAAGGCTCCCAGTTCTCCATGGCCTGTCCTGCCTTTCTGGATTTTACACTTTTTTCAGATGGCCCTTTTGACCTGGGGGAAGTGAGACTTCATTGTAGTGCAGATTTCCTTTGCAAGCTTGCTTGGTTGGCCAAAAAGGGCGTATGCGTTTTCTCCTGAATATATTCAGGAAAAAACGCATACGCCCTTTTCGGCCAAGTGCATCATTGTGGACGTTCTGCCTCTTTTCCTATGCTTTAAATGGAATTCCAGTCTACCTCCTGAAATCGGGTTCCTGCAATTCTGCCCCGCTTTCAAGTCCTCTTGGCAGCCTTACTTCAGTATATTTTTGGACGATAGCTGTCATTTATAACTCTGCAGGTTTGTGAATTACAGTGTCCCTGAGCTCCTTTCTTCAACTCGCTTTCTTGTGAGCTGCCCGGAACACCACAGGATTGATTCAGGCCCTAATCTTGTTCCGCCATGGCACGCTGAGCCTTTGGTTAATTCCTCTTCCTGGTCGGAAATGAGAGTTAAATTTGCCCGTCCAGACACTTCCAGCTAGTCTCTCATTGGTTCTCCCTATTCCTGTTCATCTTCCGCAGAAATTGCAAACTGGGCCAAACAGGAGGTTAAAGGCACTGACTCTCCAAGTCGGGAGAGTGTTAGTGAAGCATCTGGAATGTTGCACCCAAGTACCAGGTGACAAGAAATGAGACATATTTGAACACGTCTCAGGATCACACGGTTGATCATACTCTGGGTTCCACATGCGTGTTTTAGCTGAAGGAAGAATCCCTTAAACCTGGAGAGTTGAGACCCGTGGAATGGGTACCATGCAATATGACTTCAAAGGGTCTTCATTTGCTCACCGAACCTCTCCAATCCTATCACTGCTGCGTTTATGCCCCTGTACACACGCTTGATTCTCTTTCAGAGACATAGCAGTCCATAGGTTTTAAGATACTTACTAGTCAGGTACATTCTTAGGCGTTTAATATGGGGTGTTGAGTCCATCTCGTTGAGCAAGGAGTAGCTCTTGTCTATTACATATTTGGCTTAAGGAACTTTATCTGTGCTCATTTGAATCTGTGTTTTTGTGCAGCACCCCAACTCACCTTTCCGCTTAAGCAAGCATAAGTTGGTTTTCTAAATTTGAGACCTTATTCTGTTTTGTAATTCAGTTCCTGTGTAGCAAGTTTACATTCCGTGTATTAGTGATATCTTATGATGTTTCTTTTTCTGTGTGACTTATTTCAGTTAGAATCCTCATACCTGAACCCACTCATTATGCTGCTACGGGCCTGATGAAATAGATTTCATTGCTGAGTGATATTGCATTGTACGTAAGTACCACAAATTCTTTATCCATTTTTCACTTTCTGCGATATTGAACTTGTACCGTAAACGAGGTTCTTGTAATCAGAGCTGTCCCAAACATTTGGGTGGCTGTGTGTTTTTGATTTTAATTTCCCTAAGCTATAGGACCATAAGTGGAAGTGCCCTAGGCTCTGTTGCTTTGTTTTTTAGATGTTTCAGGAAACACCATACACTTCTCCCGAGTGGCTGTTGGCAATTTACATCCCACCCATCAGCATAACAAGGCTCCCAGTTCTCCATGGCCTGTCCTGCCTTTCTGGATTTTACACTTTTTTCAGATGGCCCTTTTGACCTGGGGGAAGTGAGACTTCATTGTAGTGCAGATTTCCTTTGCAAGCTTGCTTGGTTGGCCAAAAAGGGCGTATGCGTTTTCTCCTGAATATATTCAGGAAAAAACGCATACGCCCTTTTTGGCCAAGTGCATCATTGTGGACGTTCTGCCTCTTTTCCTATGCTTTAAATGCAATTCCAGTCTACCTCCTGAAATCGGGTTCCTGCAATTCTGCCCCGCTTTCAAGTCCTCTTGGCAGCCTTACTTCAGTATATTTTTGGACGATAGCTGTCATTTATAACTCTGCAGGTTTGTGAATTACAGTGCCCCTGAGCTCCTTTCTTCAACTCGCTTTCTTGTGAGCTGCCCGGAACACCACAGGATTGATTCAGGCCCTAATCTTGTTCCGCCATGGCACGCTGAGCCTTTGGTTAATTCCTCTTCCTGGTCGGAAATGAGAGTTAAATTTGCCCGTCCAGACACTTCCAGCTAGTCTCTCATTGGTTCTCCCTATTCCTGTTCATCTTCCGCAGAAATTGCAAACTGGGCCAAACAGGAGGTTAAAGGCACTGACTCTCCAAGTCGGGAGAGTGTTAGTGAAGCATCTGGAATGTTGCACCCAAGTACCAGGTGACAAGAAATGAGACATATTTGAACACGTCTCAGGATCACACGGTTGATCATACTCTGGGTTCCACATGCGTGTTTTAGCTGAAGGAAGAATCCCTTAAACCTGGAGAGTTGAGACCCGTGGAATGGGTACCATGCAATATGACTTCAAAGGGTCTTCATTTGCTCACCGAACCTCTCCAATCCTATCACTGCTGCGTTTATGCCCCTGTACACACGCTTGATTCTCTTTCAGAGACATAGCAGTCCATAGGTTTTAAGATACTTACTAGTCAGGTACATTCTTAGGCGTTTAATATGGGGTGTTGAGTCCATCTCGTTGAGCAAGGAGTAGCTCTTGTCTATTCCATATTTGGCTTAAGGAACTTTATCTGTGCTCATTTGAATCTGTGTTTTTGTGCAGCACCCCAACTCACCTTTCCGCTTAAGCAAGCATAAGTTGGTTTTCTAAATTTGAGACCTTATTCTGTTTTGTAATTCAGTTCCTGTGTAGCAAGTTTACATTCCGTGTATTAGTGATATCTTATGATGTTTCTTTTTCTGTGTGACTTATTTCAGTTAGAATCCTCATACCTGAACCCACTCATTATGCTGCTACGGGCCTGATGAAATAGATTTCATTGCTGAGTGATATTGCATTGTACGTAAGTACCACAAATTCTTTATCCATTTTTCACTTTCTGCGATATTGAACTTGTACCGTAAACGAGGTTCTTGTAATCAGAGCCGTCCCAAACATTTGGGTGGCTGTGTCTTTTTGATTTTAATTTCCCTAAGCTATAGGACCATAAGTGGAAGTGCCCTAGGCTCTGTTGCTTTGTTTTTTAGATGTTTCAGGAAACACCATACACTTCTCCCGAGTGGCTGTTGGCAATTTACATCCCACCCATCAGCATAACAAGGCTCCCAGTTCTCCATGGCCTGTCCTGCCTTTCTGGATTTTACACTTTTTTCAGATGGCCCTTTTGACCTGGGGGAAGTGAGACTACATTGTAGTGCAGATTTCCTTTGCAAGCTTGCTTGGTTGGCCAAAAAGGGCGTATGCGTTTTCTCCTGAATATATTCAGGAAAAAACGCATACGCCCTTTTTGGCCAAGTGCATCATTGTGGACGTTCTGCCTCTTTTCCTATGCTTTAAATGCAATTCCAGTCTACCTCCTGAAATCGGGTTCCTGCAATTCTGCCCCGCTTTCAAGTCCTCTTGGCAGCCTTACTTCAGTATATTTTTGGACGATAGCTGTCATTTATAACTCTGCAGGTTTGTGAATTACAGTGCCCCTGAGCTCCTTTCTTCAACTCGCTTTCTTGTGAGCTGCCCGGAACACCACAGGATTGATTCAGGCCCTAATCTTGTTCCGCCATGGCACGCTGAGCCTTTGGTTAATTCCTCTTCCTGGTCGGAAATGAGAGTTAAATTTGCCCGTCCAGACACTTCCAGCTAGTCTCTCATTGGTTCTCCCTATTCCTGTTCATCTTCCGCAGAAATTGCAAACTGGGCCAAACAGGAGGTTAAAGGCACTGACTCTCCAAGTCGGGAGAGTGTTAGTGAAGCATCTGGAATGTTGCACCCAAGTACCAGGTGACAAGAAATGAGACATATTTGAACACGTCTCAGGATCACACGGTTGATCATACTCTGGGTTCCACATGCGTGTTTTAGCTGAAGGAAGAATCCCTTAAACCTGGAGAGTTGAGACCCGTGGAATGGGTACCATGCAATATGACTTCAAAGGGTCTTCATTTGCTCACCGAACCTCTCCAATCCTATCACTGCTGCGTTTATGCCCCTGTACACACGCTTGATTCTCTTTCAGAGACATAGCAGTCCATAGGTTTTAAGATACTTACTAGTCAGGTACATTCTTAGGCGTTTAATATGGGGTGTTGAGTCCATCTCGTTGAGCAAGGAGTAGCTCTTGTCTATTACATATTTGGCTTAAGGAACTTTATCTGTGCTCATTTGAATCTGTGTTTTTGTGCAGCACCCCAACTCACCTTTCCGCTTAAGCAAGCATAAGTTGGTTTTCTAAATTTGAGACCTTATTCTGTTTTGTAATTCAGTTCCTGTGTAGCAAGTTTACATTCCGTGTATTAGTGATATCTTATGATGTTTCTTTTTCTGTGTGACTTATTTCAGTTAGAATCCTCATACCTGAACCCACTCATTATGCTGCTACGGGCCTGATGAAATAGATTTCATTGCTGAGTGATATTGCATTGTACGTAAGTACCACAAATTCTTTATCCATTTTTCACTTTCTGCGATATTGAACTTGTACCGTAAACGAGGTTCTTGTAATCAGAGCTGTCCCAAACATTTGGGTGGCTGTGTCTTTTTGATTTTAATTTCCCTAAGCTATAGGACCATAAGTGGAAGTGCCCTAGGCTCTGTTGCTTTGTTTTTTAGATGTTTCAGGAAACACCATACACTTCTCCCGAGTGGCTGTTGGCAATTTACATCCCACCCATCAGCATAACAAGGCTCCCAGTTCTCCATGGCCTGTCCTGCCTTTCTGGATTTTACACTTTTTTCAGATGGCCCTTTTGACCTGGGGGAAGTGAGACTTCATTGTAGTGCAGATTTCCTTTGCAAGCTTGCTTGGTTGGCCAAAAAGGGCGTATGCGTTTTCTCCTGAATATATTCAGGAAAAAACGCATACGCCCTTTTTGGCCAAGTGCATCATTGTGGACGTTCTGCCTCTTTTCCTATGCTTTAAATGCAATTCCAGTCTACCTCCTGAAATCGGGTTCCTGCAATTCTGCCCCGCTTTCAAGTCCTCTTGGCAGCCTTACTTCAGTATATTTTTGGACGATAGCTGTCATTTATAACTCTGCAGGTTTGTGAATTACAGTGCCCCTGAGCTCCTTTCTTCAACTCGCTTTCTTGTGAGCTGCCCGGAACACCACAGGATTGATTCAGGCCCTAATCTTGTTCCGCCATGGCACGCTGAGCCTTTGGTTAATTCCTCTTCCTGGTCGGAAATGAGAGTTAAATTTGCCCGTCCAGACACTTCCAGCTAGTCTCTCATTGGTTCTCCCTATTCCTGTTCATCTTCCGCAGAAATTGCAAACTGGGCCAAACAGGAGGTTAAAGGCACTGACTCTCCAAGTCGGGAGAGTGTTAGTGAAGCATCTGGAATGTTGCACCCAAGTACCAGGTGACAAGAAATGAGACATATTTGAACACGTCTCAGGATCACACGGTTGATCATACTCTGGGTTCCACATGCGTGTTTTAGCTGAAGGAAGAATCCCTTAAACCTGGAGAGTTGAGACCCGTGGAATGGGTACCATGCAATATGACTTCAAAGGGTCTTCATTTGCTCACCGAACATCTCCAATCCTATCACTGCTGCGTTTATGCCCCTGTACACACGCTTGATTCTCTTTCAGAGACATAGCAGTCCATAGGTTTTAAGATACTTACTAGTCAGGTACATTCTTAGGCGTTTAATATGGGGTGTTGAGTCCATCTCGTTGAGCAAGGAGTAGCTCTTGTCTATTCCATATTTGGCTTAAGGAACTTTATCTGTGCTCATTTGAATCTGTGTTTTTGTGCAGCACCCCAACTCACCTTTCCGCTTAAGCAAGCATAAGTTGGTTTTCTAAATTTGAGACCTTATTCTGTTTTGTAATTCAGTTCCTGTGTAGCAAGTTTACATTCCGTGTATTAGTGATATCTTATGATGTTTCTTTTTCTGTGTGACTTATTTCAGTTAGAATCCTCATACCTGAACCCACTCATTATGCTGCTACGGGCCTGATGAAATAGATTTCATTGCTGAGTGATATTGCATTGTACGTAAGTACCACAAATTCTTTATCCATTTTTCACTTTCTGCGATATTGAACTTGTACCGTAAACGAGGTTCTTGTAATCAGAGCCGTCCCAAACATTTGGGTGGCTGTGTCTTTTTGATTTTAATTTCCCTAAGCTATAGGACCATAAGTGGAAGTGCCCTAGGCTCTGTTGCTTTGTTTTTTAGATGTTTCAGGAAACACCATACACTTCTCCCGAGTGGCTGTTGGCAATTTACATCCCACCCATCAGCATAACAAGGCTCCCAGTTCTCCATGGCCTGTCCTGCCTTTCTGGATTTTACACTTTTTTCAGATGGCCCTTTTGACCTGGGGGAAGTGAGACTACATTGTAGTGCAGATTTCCTTTGCAAGCTTGCTTGGTTGGCCAAAAAGGGCGTATGCGTTTTCTCCTGAATATATTCAGGAAAAAACGCATACGCACTTTTTGGCCAAGTGCATCATTGTGGACGTTCTGCCTCTTTTCCTATGCTTTAAATGCAATTCCAGTCTACCTCCTGAAATCGGGTTCCTGCAAATCTGCCCCGCTTTCAAGTCCTCTTGGCAGCCTTACTTCAGTATATTTTTGGACGATAGCTGTCATTTATAACTCTGCAGGTTTGTGAATTACAGTGCCCCTGAGCTCCTTTCTTCAACTCGCTTTCTTGTGAGCTGCCCGGAACACCACAGGATTGATTCAGGCCCTAATCTTGTTCCGCCATGGCACGCTGAGCCTTTGGTTAATTCCTCTTCCTGGTCGGAAATGAGAGTTAAATTTGCCCGTCCAGACACTTCCAGCTAGTCTCTCATTGGTTCTCCCTATTCCTGTTCATCTTCCGCAGAAATTGCAAACTGGGCCAAACAGGAGGTTAAAGGCACTGACTCTCCAAGTCGGGAGAGTGTTAGTGAAGCATCTGGAATGTTGCACCCAAGTACCAGGTGACAAGAAATGAGACATATTTGAACACGTCTCAGGATCACACGGTTGATCATACTCTGGGTTCCACATGCGTGTTTTAGCTGAAGGAAGAATCCCTTAAACCTGGAGAGTTGAGACCCGTGGAATGGGTACCATGCAATATGACTTCAAAGGGTCTTCATTTGCTCACCGAACCTCTCCAATCCTATCACTGCTGCGTTTATGCCCCTGTACACACGCTTGATTCTCTTTCAGAGACATAGCAGTCCATAGGTTTTAAGATACTTACTAGTCAGGTACATTCTTAGGCGTTTAATATGGGGTGTTGAGTCCATCTCGTTGAGCAAGGAGTAGCTCTTGTCTATTACATATTTGGCTTAAGGAACTTTATCTGTGCTCATTTGAATCTGTGTTTTTGTGCAGCACCCCAACTCACCTTTCCGCTTAAGCAAGCATAAGTTGGTTTTCTAAATTTGAGACCTTATTCTGTTTTGTAATTCAGTTCCTGTGTAGCAAGTTTACATTCCGTGTATTAGTGATATCTTATGATGTTTCTTTTTCTCTGTGACTTATTTCAGTTAGAATCATCATAACTGAATCCACACATTATCCTGCTATGGGCCTGATGACATAGATTTCATTGCTGAGTGATATTGCGTTGTACGTAAGTACCACAACTTCTTTATCCATTTTTCACTTTCTGCGATATTGAACTTGTACCGTAAACGAGGTTCTTGTAAACAGAGCCATCCCAAACATTGGGGTGGCTGTGTCTGTTTGATTTTAATTTCCCTAAGCTATAGGACCATAAGTGGAAGTGCCCTAGGCTCTGTTGCTTTGTTTCTTAGAACTTTCAGGAAACACCATACACTTCTCCCAAGTGGCTGTTGGCAATTTACATCCCGCCCATCAGCATAACAAGGCTCCAAGTTCTCCATGGCCAGTCCTGCCTTTCTGGATTTTACACATTTTTCAGATCGCCCTTGTGACCCGGGGGAAGTGAGACTTCATTTTAGTGCAGATTTCCTTTGCAAGCATGCTTAGTTGGCCAAAAAGCGCGTATGCATTTTTTCCTGAATATATTCAGGAAAAAATGCATACGCCCTTTTAGGCCAAGTGCATCATTGTGGACGTTCTGCCTCTTTTCCTATGCTTTAAATGCAATTCCAGTCTACCTCCTGAAATCGGTTTCCTGCAATTCTGCGCAGCTTTCAAGTACTCTTGGGAGCCTTACTTCAGTATATTTTTGGACGATAGCTGTCATTTATAACTCTGCAGGTTTGTGAATTACAGTGCCCCGAGCTCCTTTCGTCAACTCGCTTTCTTGTGAGCTGGCCGCAACACCGCAGGATTGCTTCAGGCCCTAATCTTGTTCCGGCACGGCACGCTGAGCCTTTGGTTAATTCCTCTTCCTGGTGGGAAATGAGAGTTAAATTTGCCCGTCCAGGCACCTCCAGCTAGTCTCTCATTGGTCCTCCCTATTCCTGTTCATCTTCCGCAGAAATTGCAAACTGGGCCAAACAGGACGTTAAAGGCACTGACTCTCCAAGTCGGGAGAGTGTTAGTAAAGCGTCTGGAATGTTGTACCCGAGTACCAGGGGACGAGAACTGAGACATATTGGAACACGTCTCCCGATCACACGGTTGATCATACTCTGGGTTCCACATGCATGTTTCAGCTGAAGGAAGAATCCCTTAAACCTGGAGAGTTGAGACCCGTGGAATGGGTACCATGCAATATGACTTCAAAGGGTCTTCATTTGCTCACCGAACCTCTCCAATCCTATCACTGCTGCGTTTATGCCCCTGTACACATGCTTGATTCTCTTTCGGAGACATGGCAATCCATAGGTTTTAAGATACTTACTAGTCAGGTACATTCTTAGGCGTTTAATACGGGGTTTTGAGTCCATTTCGTTGAGCAAGGAGTAGCTCTTGTCTATTCCATATTTGGCTTAAGGAACTTTATCTGTGCTCATTTCAATCTCTGGTTTTATGCAGCACCCCAACTCACCTTTCCCCTTAAGCAAGCATAAGTTGGTTTTCTAAATTTGAGACCCTGTTCTCTTTTGTAATCCAGTTCCTGTGTAGCCAAGTTTACATACCGTGTATTAGTGATATCTTATGATGTTTCTTTTTCTGTGTGAGTTATTTCAGTTAGAATCATCATACCTGAATCCACTCAATATGCTGCTACGGGCCTCATGACATAGATTTCATTGCTGAGTGATATTGCATTGTACGTAAGTACCACAACTTCTTTATCCATTTTTCACTTTCTGCGATATTGAACTTGTACCGTAAACGAGTTCTTGTAAACAGAGCCGTCCCAAACTTTGGGGTGGCTGTGTATTTTTGATTTTAATTTCCCTAAGCTATAGGACCATAAGTGGAAGTGCCCTAGGCTCTGTTGCTTTGTTTTTTAGATGTTTCAGGAATCACCATACACTTCTCCCGAGTGCCTCTTGGCAATGTACATCCCGCCCATCAGCATAACAAGGCTCCCAGTTCTCCATGGCCTGTCCTGCCTTTCTGGATTTTACACTTTTTTCAGATGGCCCTTTTGACCGGGGGGAAGTGAGACTTCATTGTAGTGCAGATTTCCTTTGCAAGCTTGCTTGGTTGGCCAAAAAGTGTGTATGCATTTTTTCCTGAATATATTCAGGAAAAAACGCATACGCACTTTTTGGCCAAGTGCATCATTGTCGACGTTCTGCCTCTTTTCCTATGCTTTAAATGCAATTCCAGTCTACCTCCTGAAATCGGTTTCCTGCAATTCTACCCCGCTTTCAAGTCCTCTTGGCAGCCTTACTTCAGTATATTTTTGGACGATAGCTGTCATTTATAACTCTGCAAGTTTGTGAATTACAGTGCCCCTGAGCTCCTTTCTTCAACTCGCTTTCTTGTGAGCTGGCCGCAACACCGCAGGATTGCTTCAGGCCCTAATCTGGTTCCGGCATGGCACGCTGAGCCTTTGGTTAATTCCTCTTCCTGGTGGGAAATGAGAGTTAAATTTGCCCGTCCAGACACCTCCAGCTAGTCTCTCATTGGTTCTCCCTATTCCTGTTCATCTTCCGCAGAAATTGCAAACTGGGCCAAACAGGAGGTTAAAGGCACTGACTCTCCAAGTCGGGAGAGTGTTAGTGAAGCATCTGGAATGTTGCACCCAAGTACCAGGTGACAAGAAATGAGACATATTTGAACACGTCTCAGGATCACACGGTTGATCATACTCTGGGTTCCACATGCGTGTTTTAGCTGAAGGAAGAATCCCTTAAACCTGGAGAGTTGAGACCCGTGGAATGGGTACCATGCAATATGACTTCAAAGGGTCTTCATTTGCTCACCGAACATCTCCAATCCTATCACTGCTGCGTTTATGCCCCTGTACACACGCTTGATTCTCTTTCAGAGACATAGCAGTCCATAGGTTTTAAGATACTTACTAGTCAGGTACATTCTTAGGCGTTTAATATGGGGTGTTGAGTCCATCTCGTTGAGCAAGGAGTAGCTCTTGTCTATTCCATATTTGGCTTAAGGAACTTTATCTGTGCTCATTTGAATCTGTGTTTTTGTGCAGCACCCCAACTCACCTTTCCGCTTAAGCAAGCATAAGTTGGTTTTCTAAATTTGAGACCTTATTCTGTTTTGTAATTCAGTTCCTGTGTAGCAAGTTTACATTCCGTGTATTAGTGATATCTTATGATGTTTCTTTTTCTGTGTGACTTATTTCAGTTAGAATCCTCATACCTGAACCCACTCATTATGCTGCTACAGGCCTGATGAAATAGATTTCATTGCTGAGTGATATTGCATTGTACGTAAGTACCACAAATTCTTTATCCATTTTTCACTTTCTGCGATATTGAACTTGTACCGTAAACGAGGTTCTTGTAATCAGAGCCGTCCCAAACATTTGGGTGGCTGTGTCTTTTTGATTTTAATTTCCCTAAGCTATAGGACCATAAGTGGAAGTGCCCTAGGCTCTGTTGCTTTGTTTTTTAGATGTTTCAGGAAACACCATACACTTCTCCCGAGTGGCTGTTGGCAATTTACATCCCACCCATCAGCATAACAAGGCTCCCAGTTCTCCATGGCCTGTCCTGCCTTTCTGGATTTTACACTTTTTTCAGATGGCCCTTTTGACCTGGGGGAAGTGAGACTACATTGTAGTGCAGATTTCCTTTGCAAGCTTGCTTGGTTGGCCAAAAAGGGCGTATGCGTTTTCTCCTGAATATATTCAGGAAAAAACGCATACGCACTTTTTGGCCAAGTGCATCATTGTGGACGTTCTGCCTCTTTTCCTATGCTTTAAATGCAATTCCAGTCTACCTCCTGAAATCGGGTTCCTGCAAATCTGCCCCGCTTTCAAGTCCTCTTGGCAGCCTTACTTCAGTATATTTTTGGACGATAGCTGTCATTTATAACTCTGCAGGTTTGTGAATTACAGTGCCCCTGAGCTCCTTTCTTCAACTCGCTTTCTTGTGAGCTGCCCGGAACACCACAGGATTGATTCAGGCCCTAATCTTGTTCCGCCATGGCACGCTGAGCCTTTGGTTAATTCCTCTTCCTGGTCGGAAATGAGAGTTAAATTTGCCCGTCCAGACACTTCCAGCTAGTCTCTCATTGGTTCTCCCTATTCCTGTTCATCTTCCGCAGAAATTGCAAACTGGGCCAAACAGGAGGTTAAAGGCACTGACTCTCCAAGTCGGGAGAGTGTTAGTGAAGCATCTGGAATGTTGCACCCAAGTACCAGGTGACAAGAAATGAGACATATTTGAACACGTCTCAGGATCACACGGTTGATCATACTCTGGGTTCCACATGCGTGTTTTAGCTGAAGGAAGAATCCCTTAAACCTGGAGAGTTGAGACCCGTGGAATGGGTACCATGCAATATGACTTCAAAGGGTCTTCATTTGCTCACCGAACCTCTCCAATCCTATCACTGCTGCGTTTATGCCCCTGTACACACGCTTGATTCTCTTTCAGAGACATAGCAGTCCATAGGTTTTAAGATACTTACTAGTCAGGTACATTCTTAGGCGTTTAATATGGGGTGTTGAGTCCATCTCGTTGAGCAAGGAGTAGCTCTTGTCTATTACATATTTGGCTTAAGGAACTTTATCTGTGCTCATTTGAATCTGTGTTTTTGTGCAGCACCCCAACTCACCTTTCCGCTTAAGCAAGCATAAGTTGGTTTTCTAAATTTGAGACCTTATTCTGTTTTGTAATTCAGTTCCTGTGTAGCAAGTTTACATTCCGTGTATTAGTGATATCTTATGATGTTTCTTTTTCTCTGTGACTTATTTCAGTTAGAATCATCATAACTGAATCCACACATTATCCTGCTATGGGCCTGATGACATAGATTTCATTGCTGAGTGATATTGCGTTGTACGTAAGTACCACAACTTCTTTATCCATTTTTCACTTTCTGCGATATTGAACTTGTACCGTAAACGAGGTTCTTGTAAACAGAGCCATCCCAAACATTGGGGTGGCTGTGTCTGTTTGATTTTAATTTCCCTAAGCTATAGGACCATAAGTGGAAGTGCCCTAGGCTCTGTTGCTTTGTTTCTTAGAACTTTCAGGAAACACCATACACTTCTCCCAAGTGGCTGTTGGCAATTTACATCCCGCCCATCAGCATAACAAGGCTCCAAGTTCTCCATGGCCAGTCCTGCCTTTCTGGATTTTACACATTTTTCAGATCGCCCTTGTGACCCGGGGGAAGTGAGACTTCATTTTAGTGCAGATTTCCTTTGCAAGCATGCTTAGTTGGCCAAAAAGCGCGTATGCATTTTTTCCTGAATATATTCAGGAAAAAATGCATACGCCCTTTTAGGCCAAGTGCATCATTGTGGACGTTCTGCCTCTTTTCCTATGCTTTAAATGCAATTCCAGTCTACCTCCTGAAATCGGTTTCCTGCAATTCTGCGCAGCTTTCAAGTACTCTTGGGAGCCTTACTTCAGTATATTTTTGGACGATAGCTGTCATTTATAACTCTGCAGGTTTGTGAATTACAGTGCCCCGAGCTCCTTTCGTCAACTCGCTTTCTTGTGAGCTGGCCGCAACACCGCAGGATTGCTTCAGGCCCTAATCTTGTTCCGGCACGGCACGCTGAGCCTTTGGTTAATTCCTCTTCCTGGTGGGAAATGAGAGTTAAATTTGCCCGTCCAGGCACCTCCAGCTAGTCTCTCATTGGTCCTCCCTATTCCTGTTCATCTTCCGCAGAAATTGCAAACTGGGCCAAACAGGACGTTAAAGGCACTGACTCTCCAAGTCGGGAGAGTGTTAGTAAAGCGTCTGGAATGTTGTACCCGAGTACCAGGGGACGAGAACTGAGACATATTGGAACACGTCTCCCGATCACACGGTTGATCATACTCTGGGTTCCACATGCATGTTTCAGCTGAAGGAAGAATCCCTTAAACCTGGAGAGTTGAGACCCGTGGAATGGGTACCATGCAATATGACTTCAAAGGGTCTTCATTTGCTCACCGAACCTCTCCAATCCTATCACTGCTGCGTTTATGCCCCTGTACACATGCTTGATTCTCTTTCGGAGACATGGCAATCCATAGGTTTTAAGATACTTACTAGTCAGGTACATTCTTAGGCGTTTAATACGGGGTTTTGAGTCCATTTCGTTGAGCAAGGAGTAGCTCTTGTCTATTCCATATTTGGCTTAAGGAACTTTATCTGTGCTCATTTCAATCTCTGGTTTTATGCAGCACCCCAACTCACCTTTCCCCTTAAGCAAGCATAAGTTGGTTTTCTAAATTTGAGACCCTGTTCTCTTTTGTAATCCAGTTCCTGTGTAGCCAAGTTTACATACCGTGTATTAGTGATATCTTATGATGTTTCTTTTTCTGTGTGAGTTATTTCAGTTAGAATCATCATACCTGAATCCACTCAATATGCTGCTACGGGCCTCATGACATAGATTTCATTGCTGAGTGATATTGCATTGTACGTAAGTACCACAACTTCTTTATCCATTTTTCACTTTCTGCGATATTGAACTTGTACCGTAAACGAGTTCTTGTAAACAGAGCCGTCCCAAACTTTGGGGTGGCTGTGTATTTTTGATTTTAATTTCCCTAAGCTATAGGACCATAAGTGGAAGTGCCCTAGGCTCTGTTGCTTTGTTTTTTAGATGTTTCAGGAATCACCATACACTTCTCCCGAGTGGCTCTTGGCAATGTACATCCCGCCCATCAGCATAACAAGGCTCCCAGTTCTCCATGGCCTGTCCTGCCTTTCTGGATTTTACACTTTTTTCAGATGGCCCTTTTGACCGGGGGGAAGTGAGACTTCATTGTAGTGCAGATTTCCTTTGCAAGCTTGCTTGGTTGGCCAAAAAGTGTGTATGCATTTTTTCCTGAATATATTCAGGAAAAAACGCATACGCACTTTTTGGCCAAGTGCATCATTGTCGACGTTCTGCCTCTTTTCCTATGCTTTAAATGCAATTCCAGTCTACCTCCTGAAATCGGTTTCCTGCAATTCTACCCCGCTTTCAAGTCCTCTTGGCAGCCTTACTTCAGTATATTTTTGGACAATAGCTGTCATTTATAACTCTGCAAGTTTGTGAATTACAGTGCCCCTGAGCTCCTTTCTTCAACTCGCTTTCTTGTGAGCTGGCCGCAACACCGCAGGATTGCTTCAGGCCCTAATCTGGTTCCGGCATGGCACGCTGAGCCTTTGGTTAATTCCTCTTCCTGGTGGGAAATGAGAGTTAAATTTGCCCGTCCAGACACCTCCAGCTAGTCTCTCTTTGGTTCTCCCTATTCCTGTTCATCTTCCACAGAAATTGCAAACTGGGCCAAACAGGAGGTTAAAGGCACTGACTCTCCAAGTTGGGAGAGTGTTAGTAAAGTGTCTGGAATGTTGCACCCGAGTACCAGGGGAGAAAACTGAGACATATTGGAACACGTCTCCCGATCACACGGTTGATCATACTCTGGGTTCCACATGCATGTTTTAGCTGAAGGAAGAATCCCTTAAACCTGGAGAGTTGAGACCCGTGGAACGGGTACCATGCAATATGACTTCAAAGGGTCTTCATTTGCTCACCGAACCTCTCCAATCCTATCACTGCTGCGTTTATGCCCCTGTACACACGCTTGATTCTCTTTCGCAGACATAGCAATCCATAGGTTTTAAGATACTTACTAGTCATGTACATTCTTAGGCGTTTAATATGGGGTGTTGAGTCCATTTCGTTGATCAAGGAGTAGCTCTTGTCTATTACACATTTGGCTTAAGGAACTTTATCTGTGATCATTTAAATCTCTGGTTTTATGCACCACCCCAAAACACCTTTCCCCTTAAGCAAGCATAAGTTGGTTTTCTAAATTTGAGACCCTCTTCTCTTTTGTAATCCAGTTCCTGTGTAGCCAAGATTACATTCCGTGTATTAGTGATATCTTCTGATGTTTCTTTTTCTGTGTGACTTATTTCAGTTAGAATCAACATACCTGAATCCACTCATTATGCTGCTACGGGCCTGATGACATAGATGTCATTGCTGAGTGATATTGCATTGTACGTAAGTACCACAACTTCTTTATCCATTTTTCGCTTTCTGCAATATTGAACTTGTCCCATAAACGAGGTTCTTGTAAACAGAGCCGTCCCAAACTTTGGGGTGGCTGTGTCTTTTTGATTTTAATTTCCCTAAGCTATAGCACCGTAAGTGGAAGTGCCCTAGGCTCTGTTGCTTTGTTTTTTAGATGTTTCAGGAAACACCATACACTTCTCCCGAGTGGCTGTTGGCAATTTACATCCCACTCATCAGCATAACCAGGCTCCCAGTTCTCCATGGCCTGTACTGCCTTTCTGGATTTTACACTTTTTTCAGATGGCCCTTTTTACCAGGGGGAAGTGAGACTTCATTGTAGTGCAGATTTCCTTTGCAAGCTTGCTTGGTTGGCCAAAAAGGGCGTATGCGTTTTTTCCTGAATATATTCAGGAAAAAACGCATACGCCCTTTTTGTTCAAGTGCATCATTGTGGACGTTCTGCCTTTTTTCCTATGCTTTAAATGCAATTCCAGTCGACCTCCTGAAATCGGTTTCCTGCAATTCTGCCCCGCTTTCAAGTCCTCTTGGCAGCCTTACTTCAGTATATTTTTGGACGATAGCTGTCATTTATAACTCTGCAGGTTTGTGAATTACAGTGCCCCTGAGCTCCTTTCTTCAACTCGCTTTCTTGTGAGCTGCCCGCAACACTGCAGGATTGCTTCAGGCCCTAATCTGGTTCTGGCACGGGATGCTGAGCCTTTGGTTAATTCCTCTTCCTGGTGGGAAATGAGAGTTAAATTTGCCTGTCCAGACACCTCCAACTAGTCTCTCATTGGTCCTCACTATTCCTGTTCATCTTCCGCAGAAATTGCAAACTGGGCCAAACAGGAGGTTAAAGGCACTGACTCTCCAAGTCGGGAGAGTGTTAGTAAAGCATCTGGAATGTTGCACCCGAGAACCAGGGGACGGGAACTGAGACATATTTGAACACATCTCCCGATCACACGGTTGATCATACTCTGGGTTCCACATGCGTGATTTAGCTGAAGAAAGAATCCCTTAAACCTGGAGAGTTGAGACCCGTCGAATAGGTACCATGCAATATGACTTCAAAGGGTCTTCATTTGCTCACCGAACCTCTCCAATCCTATCACTGCTGCATTTATGCCCCTGTACACACGCTTGATTCTCTTTTGGAGACATAGCAATCCATAGGTTTTAAGATACTTACTAGTCAGGTACATACTTAGGCGTTTAATATGGGGTGTTGAGTCCATCTCGTTGAGCAAGGAGTAGCTCTTGTCTATTCCATATTTGGCTTAAGGAACTTTATCTGTGCTCATTTCAATCTCTGGTTTTATGCAGCACCCCAACTCACCTTTCCCCTTAAGCAAGCATAAGTTGGTTTTCTAAATTTGAGACCTTATTCTGTTTTGTAACTCTGTTCCTGTGTAGCAAGTTTACATTCCGTGTATTAGTGATATCTTATGATGTTTCTTTTTCTGTGTGACTTATTTCAGTTAGAATCATCATACCTGAATCCACTCATTATGCTGCTACGGGCCTGATGACATAGATGTCATTGCTGAGTGATATTGCATTGTACGTAAGTACCACAACTTCTTTATCCATTTTTCGCTTTCTGCAATATTGAACTTGTCCCGTAAACGAGGTTCTTGTAAACAGAGCCGTCCCAAACTTTGGGGTGGCTGTGTCTTTTTGATTTTAATTTCCCTAAGCTATAGCACCATAAGTGGAAGTGCCCTAGGCTCTGTTGCTTTGTTTTTTAGATGTTTCAGGAAACACCATACACTTCTCCCGAGTGGCTGTTGGCAATTTACATCCCACCCATCAGCATAACAATGCTCCCAGTTCTCCATGGCCTGTCCTGCCTTTCTGGATTTTACACTTTTTTCAGATGGCCCTTTTGACTGGGGGGAAGTGAGACTTCATTGTAGTGCAGATTTCCTTTGCAAGCTTGCTTGGTTGGCCAAAAAGGGCGTATGCGTTTTTTCCTGAATATATTCAGGAAAAAACGTATACGCCCTTTTTGTCCAAGTGCATCATTGTCGTCGTTCTGCCTCTTTTCCTATGCTTTAAATGCAATTCCTGTCTACCTCCTGAAATAGGTTTCCTGCAATTCTGCCTTGCTTTCAATGCCTCTTCATAGCCTTACCTCAATATAGTTTTTGAAAATAGTTGGCCTTTATAACTCTGCACGTTTTTGAATTGCAGTGGCCCTTAGCTCCATTTTTCAGCTCATATTTTTGTGATCTTGCCTCATAACCACAGGATTCCTTCAGGCCCTATTCTTCTTCTGGGGCACCTTGCTGTGCCTTTGGTTTATTCTTCTTACTGATGTGAAATTAGAGTGACATGTGCCCATTGAAACCGCTACAGCTTGTTTCTCACTGGTTCCCCCTATTCCCATTCATCCTCCGCACTAACTGCAGACTGTGCGATACCAGAACTTAAAGGCATTGACTCTCCATGTGAGGATGTTGTTAGTAAAGCGGCTGGAATGTCGATCCGGAGCCCCAGGAGAGGAAAAATGAGGTGCGTTTTAGAAACCTTTCCCGATCATATGGTATACCAGTCGCTGGGTTTCCCAAGCATGGTTTAGCTGTAGGAAGATTCCCTTCAACCTGGATTGTTGGGACCCTTGGAATGAGTAGCATGAAGTATTGCATTAAACTTTTGGCAGTTGCTCACCAAAACTCACCAATCCTCTCAGCCCCAAGTGTGCAGCCTTATGTCTTATCCAGCTGTGGGTTTATATGTGGTCAATCCAGGTTGCATCACAGCCCCTGAGCAAATTTTGTAAGAATTTTTCTCTCTTTCATTGTTTCTGCGTTTTGTTTTTAAAATTTATTTCTATAATGGGGTTTAGCTCATTTTCACTGCTGTGTTTGTGCCGCTCTGCACACACTTGATTCCCTTATGGAGATATATCAATACATGGATTTTAAGATTCTTATTACTCAGATATATTTCTCTGCAGTTTATAAGGTGTGTTGAGGCCAGTTCATTGAGCAAGGTGTAGATCTTGTCTAATATCTATTTGGTTTATTGAACGGTATCTGTGCTAATTTCAAACTCTGCTTTTATGCATCACCCCACCTCTCCTTTCCCCTTAAGCTGACATAAGTGTGTTTTCTAAATGTGAGACACTGTTCTGTAATTCATTTCTTGTGCAGCCATATTTACCCTCCCTCTATAAGTGATATCTTATGATATGTTTCTTTTTCTGTTTGACTTATTTCAAGTAGTATTATCGGACCTAAATCCACTCTTTATCCTTCTACTAGCCTTATTACATTGATTTCATGGTGAAGAGATATTCCATTGTACATAAGTACCACATCTTCTTTATCCATTGTTCTCTTTCCTGGGATATTTAAGGTGTACTGAAGTTGAGGTTCTTGTAAACAGAGTAGCCCTAAACTGTGGTGTGCTTGTGTCTTGTTGATTTTTAGAGTTCCCTAGATATATTCCCATGATTGGAAGTGTCCTATGCTCTGTAGCTCTGTTTTTTAGATGATTTAGGAACCACCATACACTTCTCCAGAGTGGCTCTCGGCAGTTCACACACTGCCCATCAGCGTATAAAGGCTCCCTGTTCTCCATGGCCTGTCCTGCATTTCTGGTTTTTACAATTTTTTAGGATGGCCCTTTTGACCGGTGGGAAATGAGACTTCTTTGTTGTGCACATTTGCATTGCTTGCTTGCTTCGTTGCCCATAAAGTGCGTATGCGTTTTTTCCTGAATATAATCAGGAAAAACGCATACGCCCTTTTGGGCCAACTGCATCATTGTCGAAATTCTGCCGCTTTTCATGTGCTTTAAAGACGAGTCCAATCTATCTCTTGAAATCTGTTTCTTGCAATTCTGTCTTGCATTCAGATCCTCTTCTTTGCCTTACCTCAACATAGTTTTGGACGTTAGTTTTCATTTATAACTCTGCAGGTTTGTGAATTGCAGTGACCCTGAGCTCCATTTTTTAAGTTGCTCTTTTGTGAGCTGGCCTCAAACCCGCAGGATTGCTTCAGGCCCTATTTTGGCTCCGGCGAGGCGGGCTGAGCCTTTTTTCAATTCTTATTCTTAATGGGAAATTAGAGTGATATGTGCCCGTCCAAACCCCTACAACTATTCTCTCATTGGTTCCCCCTCTTCCCGTTCATCCTCCTCACAATTTGCAAAATGTGTGAAACAGAAGTTGAAATGTGCTGATTCTCCAAGTGGGGAGATTCTAAGTAACGTGGCTGGAATGGTGAACAGGAGCACCAGGAGAGGATAAATGAGCTGCATTTTAGACACATCTCCCGATCACATGGTGTACAGTCCTCTGGGTTTTCCATGCATGTTTTAGCTGTAGGAAGATCCCTTGAACCTGCAGATTTGGGACCCATTGAATGGGTACCAGGTAGTATTACTTTAAAGGGTGTGCATTTCCTCACCCAACCTCACATTTCTCTTAGTGCAAACAGTTTCCAGCCTTATGTCTCATCCTGCTGTGGGTCTAGATGTGTTCAATCCATGTTGCATCACCGTCCCTGAGGAAAAGTTGTAAGAGGTTTTCTCTGTCTCTCTGTCGTTTATTTTTTTCAATTTGTTACTATATTGGTTACAGCTGATTTTCAAAGCTCTGTTTCTTGCTGCTGTACATCCACTTGATTCACGTACAGAGAGACATCAGTAAATTCTTTTTCAGATTCTTACCAGTCGTATATATTCTTTTCCGGTGACTTGAGTGTGCTGAGTGCAGTTCTTTTAGCTACCGTGTAGGCTTTGTTGATTATCAGTTTGGTATTTGGAATGGTATCTTTGCTAATTTCAACCTCCTGGATGATGCCTCACCCCTCCCCACCTTTCCCGTTTAGCAGCCTTATGCGTGTTTCCTACATATTTGACTATGTTTTTGTTTTGTAATTTATTTCATGTGTAGCCATTTTGGATTCCACCTTTAAGTGATATCTTATGATATGTGTCTTTTTCTTTTTGAATTATGTCACTTAGAATGATCATACGTAACTCCTCCGGAGTTGTTACAACTGGCCATAGTTCATTGATTTCCAGGCTGAATAATATTCCACTCTACCTAAGTACCACATCTCTATCCATTTTTTCTCTCCAGAGACATTTAAGTTATATCCTAGTCGAGGATCTTTTAAACAGAGAGGGGGTAAACATTGGGGTGCCTGTGTCCTCTCGATTTTTGTTTTTCCCAAGATATACGCCCATGAGTGCAAGTGCCCTATGCTCTGTAGCTCATTTTTTAGATGCTTTAGTAAACACAATACACTTCTCCAGAATGGCCGTTGGCAATATACATTTCCACTATAAGTCTCACAGGGCTCCCTCTTCTCCTTGCCCTGTCCTGCATTTCTGTTGTTTACGCTTTATGAGGATGGCTCTTCTGACTGATGCGAAGTGATATCTTTTGTAGTATTGACTTCCAGTGCCCACCTGTTTGCTTGGCTAAAAAAGTGTATGCCCTTTTCTTGAATATATACAGAAAAAAACGCATACACCCTTTTTGGCCAACTGCAATGTTGGCAATGTTCAGCTCCTTTTCTCGTGCTTAATGGCGAGTCCTTTCTACCTCCTCAGATCCCTTTCCTGCCATTCTCCCTTGCTTACAAGTCCTTTTCTCTGACTTTCCTCAAGACATTTTTCAGTGATGGATATTTTCAACTCTGCAGTTTCGTGAATTTTACTGCCCCTGAGTTCCATTGTTCAACTTGTGTTTATGGGAACTGGCCACAAAGCAGCGGGATTTCCTCAAGCCCTATACTGTTTCCATGGGCAACCCTAGCCTTTGGTCAATTCGTCTTCCTGGTTGGAAATTAGAGTGACATGTGCCTGTCTGAACACCTAGGACTTGTCTCTCATTGTTCCTCATCCTTCCGCTTCATCCTCTGGACAAATTCCAAACTGTACGCAACAGGATGTTGACAGTGCTGACATCTCCAAGTGGGGAGACTGTTAGTAAAGACGCTGGAGGGGTGAACCCGAGCACCAGGAGATGAGGAGATGAGATGCCTTTTCCAAACTCTTCCCAATCAGACGGTATACCATCCTCTGGGTGTGACAGACATGTTTTAGCAGTAGGAAGAGTCCCATTCATGTAAGGAGAACACCAGGGCTTTTTCAAAATCAGTGTCTGCCCGAAACCCAAACTGGGGAATTTTTTAAGCTACGGCTACACATATGTTCATTAAGGGCCTGGGGAAGTAGGCAGAGTCCAAACTTTAGATGATTGAAGTCTTCAGGGTCAGAAGCACTCACCACCAGCTTCCCTTAGGTTACACTTTAACTGTCATTGATAGATGACAATGACAATAAAAATATCTATTCTTTTCCAGATTATTTCCCCTTATAGCTTATTGCAAAATGTTGAGTGTAGTTCCCTGTGCTATACAGTAGTTCCTTGTTGATGATCTATTTTATACATAGCAGTGTGTATGTGTTAATCCCAAACTGTTAATTTATCCCTCCTCCCACCTTTCCCCTTTGGTAATAATAAATTATAAGATTTTATACTTCTCAGAAATGGGGGAGCTGAAAGAGAGGTATCATTTTCAATGGAAAAGCATTTAAAACAAGATTGAAGCTTTAACCAAGATTATTAGATGTACATCCTTGGAAAGAAATCACTTCGTTTCTCTAATATTGACCTGACAAATAAGACAAACCTTTTCACTGAACTTGCTTATAATAAAGTGATGGAAATATCAAATGGAAGTGTTAGAAACATCTTATTTTACCCGAGCCTTATACACTGTTCTATGTTAACTACAGTTTGGCTCACACATCTGTTCATTGAGGTTACAATAGTCTCAATTTCTGTTACTGATCCTCCAGAGTGGACCCCAACAAGTGTCCCCCTGCCCAGTGTCATTGGGGCCAACAGATCGAGACTGAGTTTGGTTCACAAGCAAAGGAAACTTTATATTTTGATCAGAGAATGGAGAGGTGAGAGCATGCACTACCCCGTGGGCTGTGGGCTGGGCTGTTGTGTAGAGATCCTGTCAGAGTCAGTGGGAGGGAGGGGGCGGAGCTCTCGAGGGCCGGGTTGGCTGCAGCTCAGGCTCTATATCGCGGAGTCTGCACTGGGCCCCAGGAGCTGAGGTGTCGTCCCAGCCATTCTGCACTAGGAAATCTGGTCTGAAGTGCCGGGTGTGGAACCTCTGCATGCGGGACCCTAGGAGCACATGAAATTAGACAAAGCACAAAGGATAAAAAAGGTTAGACTTGACTTTATTGCCCAGATTCTATTTTTATCTCCCAGGGATTTTTAATGGGCTTTGCTGGGGACAAACCCCTCCTCTGCCTTTTGTCCCGTTCCTCATTCTTGGAGTGCTGAGGGTGCAGACCCTTCTTCTGTAACTGCTGAGTGCTGAGTTGGGAGCCCTCATACCCGGGGGCGAGGGTCAGAGCTTCTCCCCAGCAGCCTCCAGGTGACGTTGATTGTCCCCAGGCCCCCTGCCTCCCTGCTCGTCCACCTGAGCACCAGCATTGGAAGTGTTATAGATTCTAATGACCTTTAAGGGTCCAGGAAAGAGATGTGCAGAGACGCTGTGGGGGCCGGTTTCACCCCGCCCCACATTTGTTCGGCCACCTTAGGCTGACCGTTTCTGCCAGCCTAGATGCTCTGACCAGTAGTCTGCGCTTTCTTCAATTAGGCTCCTGAATTAACGTACAAACAGCACCAGGTGTCAGAGCCCTGCCTGCTCAACTCCCAGACAGTCCAGGGTCAGTGGTGATCAAGGACCATGATGGCCACTGAGCCAACAGCCTTTTGAAGTAAACAGGAGTCCAGCTGGTCTTATTGGCCACCATCATCACGGTGTCTGTAGGCTTTTCTATGGTGACAGTGTGATATACGGTTCCCCCACCAAGATTATTAGCTCCCCTCTGCGTGCAGTAAGTCCTGCAAGCAGTAGTCTACTCTTTTGGGACACACTCTTGTTGTTTTATGAGAGAAACTCCAGGTCAAGTGATGTTCACACGAGTCGTCATGGTGCCCTGTTGCCCCCGGTTATCTCTCTGGATGTTGGAGTTGGAGGGCCTCCTCACTCGAGGTTGGTGTGCCCACGGAGCGAACCCTGCAACTTCAGGGCATGGTTGGTGGTTAGGATCACCACGTGGGGTCCTTTTCCCTTAGGAGGGAGGTGGCCTTTTGGGCTGCTGATTTCCAGGTTTTTAGATACCGCCAGTATCTTGGCCAGATGTGGCAGTGGGCCAAGCCCCTTGGTGCCCGTAGTTTATCCTACCTGGATGGCATTCTTGCATTGTTCCATTTCAAGTGGTCCCAGTTTTTGCACTAATTCTCCAATGGCGATTCACCTTTCACCGGGAATGTAAAGGTCAAAGGGTTTAGCTAAATTAGGGAGTTCCAGGGCAAGGGTCTGAATTGACTGCTCTTTCCATTCTTGAAAGGCCACTTCTGGATTCTATTCAAAAGGATCATCATCTTTTCCTTTCAGTGTTTCATATAGAGGCCCAGCTAGTAGACTGTAGTTAGGGATCCAGAAGCAGCAAACCCTGGCCTCCCCAGGAACCCCTAAGCTGTCTTCTAGTTTTAGAAAGGGGTAAGGCTGAAAATGGTTTCTTCCCTTTCCTGGGATGGGCTTCTCCGACCTTCTGTGAGAACGAAGCCCAGGCAGGTCACTGCAGTCTGTGATATTTGAGCTTTTTCTTGGACAACTTCTATCCTTTATTGGCTTGGTAGTTCAGAGGCCTCCTTAGTAGGGCTGGCGATCAGAATGTCGTCTGCGTACTGAAGGAGGGTTTCCTTTCCCAGAGGTAGAACTTTTAGGTCTTTAGCTAAGCTTTCCCCAAAGATGGTGTGGGAATTTTTGCACCCTTGGGGCAAGACGGCCCGGAAGTATTGTTTTAGCTGTATGTTGAGTCCTGCCACTCACAAGCCAAAATTTCTTGTGACTCTGGGACTAATGGAATACAAAAGAAGGCATCATTGAAGACTAATACAGAATACCATGTCCTGGTGGTTGGTAGAATGACCAGCAGGGTGTAGGAATTAGGAGCAGCTGGAGGTATATCCTCGGTGGCTTCACTGACTGTCCTGACATCCTTTACCAGGTCCCCAGCAGCCCATGGGGCTCTCGTGGTCAGACCAATCCCAGAATATGGAGCTCACCTGGGCAGGTACCCCACCCCCACCCCAGCCCACGGGGCTCTCGTGGTCAGGCCCCTCCCAGGATACAGAGCTACCCTTGCAGGTACCGTGGCAGGGCTGGGCACACAGGAACCGTGCACATAGCCCTCATTGCAGAGCACCCCCAGCTCACCTGTCGCTCAGAGCTGACACAGAGCACCTCAGAGCAGGACTTGAACTAACAAACAGCAGCTGCGACAGGTCTGTGACCCTGGGCATCACTCTGTGCGGCCTCCCTCCACCTGGTCTTCCAGAGACTTCCACTGCACCCGGGGCACCAGGCCTCTGTCTCCAACCACCACCCACCCCTCCTCTCCCTGACTCCTGGGTTCCTCTCATTAGGAGAGGGTTTTCTTGAAGTTGTCTCCCACTCATGGGCCAGATAAAATGATTAGAAAACAAGCCAAAGCTGCAGCCCCTTGTCTATCCTGACTCTCAGGAGCCCACACCTGTTCCTTGGACCTGGCCGGTTCAGCAAGTTCCATTTTCTGCCACTGTGAGCCCCTGAGGGATGATGATTGGCTGACCTGGGCAGCCTTACCGTGCCGGCCAGCCCTCCCCAGGTGTGCCTGGGTTGAGATCAATATAAATACCACTCCAGGCAGCAAGAGGCCCTGCAGCCGTGCCTGACGCCATTTTCTCTGCCCTGTCAGCAGTCTCGGGGCTGGGCTGGTGGGAGGGAGTGAGAGGCCACGGCTTTGTGGGTGGCCCAGTGTGAGTGGGGCTCTGCTGGACTTTCTGCAGCAGTTGCCAGGCTGCCACCTGCTAAAGAAGAGGATGTGTCACCCATACCTTCTGCTGGAATTTCTCCCTGGGCAGAGGTGAGGAAGGAAAAAAGCAGTGGGGGCAGGGACAGGACGGGTATCTCAGGCAGGGAAATGGAAATCTTCCAGAAGAGCACCCAGGGCCAGGACCATCCTGGCTGGCCTGCAGGCACCAAGTCGGCCGGTATGCTGTCACTCGTGTGGCTCTATGGCCCTTCCTCTAGGCTTTCAAGTCCTTGTATATATTCAGGTGTTTTACCTGGGACGGGTGGGAATAGTTCAGCAGCAACTGGCCTGGGGCTCAGCTCACGTTTACTCACAGATGCCTCGGCACGGTGCCCCAGCTTTGCAATGAGGACGCTTGTTGCATGGGGGCTGCTGGCTGAATGGGAGACGATTCCCCACCACTGACCAACTTCAGAATTGTTTACAACTGGAGCAAGTGCCCTGATACGGTTTTCCTCTGTGGAACTGGTGGGTTCTGTGTTTTTTTTCTCTTTTTCGTTTTTGGTTCAAGGTAGATTTTATTCCTCTTTTTTGTATTTACAGATATAAGCATAGAAATAATTTATTCATATAAATACATGTATGTGAAGGGAATAATTGTTTTTTCTGTTTTATTTTTTTAATTTTATTTCTTTTTAATTTTGAATTTTATTTTATATTTTTATACAGCAGGTTCTTATTGGTTATCTATTTTATACATATAAATGTATACATGCCAATCCCAGTCTCTCAACTCCTCCCACCACCAACCCCCCCAACAGCTTTCCCCCCTTGTTGTCCATACGTTTGTTGTCTACATCTGTTGCTCTATTTATGCCTTGCAAAATGGTTAATCTGTACAGTTTTTCTAGGTTCCACATATATGCATGAATATACAAGATTTGTTTTTCTCTTTCTGACTTACTTCACTCTGTATGACAGTCTCTAGATCCATCGACGTCTCTACAAATGACTAATTTCATTCCTTTTCATGGCTTAGTAATATTCCATTTTATATATGTACCACTGCTTTATGCATTCGTCTGTCTGTGGGCATTTAGGTTGCTTCCATTACCTCGATATTGTAAAGAGTGATACAATGAACATTGCGGTGAATGTCTCTTTTTGATTTATGGTTTTGTCTGGGTATATGTCCAGAACTGGGATTGCTGTATCATATGGTAATTCTACTGTTAGTTTCTTAAGAAACTCCATATTGTTCTCCATAGTGACTGTATCAATTTATATTCCCAACAATAGTGGAAGAGGGTTCCTTTTCTCCACACATTTCCAGCATTTTTTGTTTGTAGATTTTCTGATGATGCCCATTCTACCAGGTGTGAGGTGATACCTCATTGTTGAGTCCATTTCCTTGAGCAAGGGGTAGGTCTTGTCTATTACATATTTAGCTTATGGAATGGGATCTGTGCTAATTTCAAACTCTGCTTTTATGCAGCACCACAACTCACCTTCCCCCTTAAGCAAGCATAAGTTGGTTTTCTAAACATGAGACCCTGTTCTGTTTTGTAATTCAGTTCATGTGTAACCAAGTTCACATTCCATGTATTAGTGATACCTTATGATGTTTCTCTTTCTGTGTGACTTTTTTCACTTAGAATCACCGTGCCTCAATCCACTCATTATGCTGGTACGGGCCTGGTGACATAGTTTTCATTGCTGAGAGGTATTCTGTTGTACGTAAGTACCGCAACTTCTTTATCAATTATTTGCTCTCTGGCATATTTAACTTGTGCTGAAGAAGAGGTTCCTGTAAAAGAGCCGTCCCAAATTTTGGGGTGGCTGTGTCTTTTTGATTTTAATTTCCCTAAGCTATAGGACCATAAGTGGAAGTGCCCTAGGCTCTGTTGCTTTGTTTTTTAGATGTTTCAGGAAACACCATACACTTCTCCCCAGTGACTGTTGGCAATTTACATCCCACCCATCAGCATAACACGGCTCCCAGTTCTCCATGGCCTGTCCTGCCTTTCTGGATTTTACACTTTTTTCAGATGGCCCTTTTGACCGGGGGGAAGTGAGACTTCATTGTAGTGCAGATTTCTTTTGCAAGCTTGCTTGGTTGGCCAAAAACGGCGTATGCGTTTTTTCCAGAATATATTCAGGAAAAAACGCATACGCCCTTTTTGGCCAAGTGCATCATTGTCGACGTTCTGCTTCTTTTCCTATGCTTTAAATGCAATTCCAGTCTACCTCCTGAAATCGGTTTCCTGCAATTCTGCCCCGCTTTCAAGTCCGCTTGGCAGCCTTACTTCAGTATATTTTTGGACGATAGCTGTCATTTATAACTCTGCAGGTTTGTGAATTACAGTGCCCCTGAGCTCCTTTCTTCAACTCGCTTTCTTGTGAGCTGGCCGCAACACCACAGGATAGCTTCAGGCCGTAATCTGGTTCTGGCACGTCATGCTGAGCTTTTGGTTAACTCCTCTTCCTGGTGGGAAATGAGAGTTAAATTTGCCCGTCCGGACACCTCCAGCTACTCACTCATTGGTCCTCCCTATTCTTGTTCATTTTCCGCAGAAATTGCAAACTGGGCCAAACAGGAGGTTAAAGGCACTGACTCTCCAAGTCGGGAGAGTGTTAGTAAAGCATCTGGAATGTTGCACCCGAGTACCAGGGGACGAGAACTGAGACATATTGGAACACATCTCCCGATCACACGGTTGATCATACTCTGGGTTCCACATGCATGTTTTAGCTGAAGGAAGAATCCCTTAAATCTGGAGAGTTGAGACCCGTGGAATGGGTACCATGCAATATGACTTCAAAGGGTCTTCATTTGCTCACCGAACCTCTCCAATCCTATCACTGCTGCGTTTATGCCACTGTACACACGCTTGATTCTCTTTCGGAGACATAGCAATCCATAGGTTTTAAGATACTTAATAGTCAGGTACATTATTAGGCATTTAATATGGGGTGTTGAGTCCATTTCGTTGAGCAAGGAGTAGCTCTTGTCTATTACATATTTGGCTTAAGGAACTTTATCTGTGCTCATTTCAATCTCTGGTTTTATGCAGCACCCCAACTAACCTTTGCCCTTAAGCAACCATAAGTTGGTTTTCTAAATTTGAGACCCTGTTCTCTTTTGTAATCCAGTTCTGTGTAGCCAAGTTTACATTCCGTGTATTAGTGATATCTTATGATGTTTCTTTTTCTGTGTGACTTATTTCAGTTAGAATCATCATACCTGAATCCACTCATTATGCTGCTACAGGCCTGATGACATAGATGTCAATGCTGAGTGATATTGCATTGTACATAAGTACCACAAATTCTTTATCCAGTTTTCACTTTCTGTGATATTGAACTTGTACCGTAAACGAGGTTCTTGTAAACAGAGCTGTGCCAAATTTTTGGGTGGCTGTGTCTTTTTGATTTTAATTTCCCTAAGCTATAGGACCATAAGTGGAAGTGCCCTAGGCTCTGTTGCTTTGTTTTTTAGATGTTTCAGGAAACACCATACACTTCTCGTGAGTGGCTGTTGGCAATTTACATCCCACCCATCAGCATAACAAGGCTCCCAGTTCTCCATGGCCTGTCCTGTCTTTCTGGACTTTACACTTTTTTCAGATGACCCTTTGGACCGGGGGGAAGTGAGACTTCATTGTAGTGCAGATTTCCTTTCCAAGCTTGCTTGGTTGGCCAAAAAGGACGTATGCGTTTTTTCCTGAATATATTCAGGAAAAAACACATACGTCCTTTTTGGCCAAGTGCATCATTGTAGACGTTCTGCCTCTTTTCCTATGCTTTAAATGCAATTCCAGTATCCCTCCTGAAATCGGTTTCCTGCAATTCTGTCCCGCTTTCAAGTCCTCTTGGCAGCCTTACTTCAGTATATTTTTGGACGATAGCTGTCATTTATAACTCTGCAGGTTTGTGAATTACAGTGCCCCTGAGCTCCTTTCTTCAACTCGCTTTCTTGTGAGCTGGCCGCAACACTGCAGGATTGCTTCAGACCCTAATCTGGTTCCAGCACAGCACGCTGAGCCTTTGGTTAATTCCTCTTCCTGGTGGGAAATGAGAGTTAAATTTGCCCGTCCAGACACCTCCAGCTAGTCTCTCATTGGTTTTCCCTATTCCTGTTCATCTTCCGCAGAAATTGCAAACTGGGCCAAACAGGAGGTTAAAGGCACTGACTCTCCAAGTCGGGAGAGTGTTAGTAAAGTGTCTGGAATGTTGCACCCGAGTACCAGGGGACAAGAACTGAGACATACTGGAACACGTCTCCCGATCACACGATTGATCATACTCTGGGTTCAACATGCATGCTTTAGCTGAAGGAAGAATCCCTTAAACCTAGAGAGTTGAGACCCGTGGAATGGGTACCATGCAATATGACTTCAAAGGGTCTTCATTTGCTCACCGAACCTCTCCAATCCTATCACTGCTGCGTTTATGCCCCTGTACACACGCTTGATTCTCTTTTGGAGACATAGCAATCCATAGGTTTTAAGATACTTACTAGTCAGGTACATGCTTAGGCGTTTAATATGGGGTGTTGAGTCCATTTCGTTGAGCAAGGAGTAGCTCTTGTCTATTACATATTTGGCTTAAGGAACTTTATCTGTGCTCATTTCAATCTCTGGTTTTATGCAGCACCCCAACTCACCTTTCTCCTTAAGCAAGCATAAGTTGGTTTTCTAAATTTGAGACCATGTTCTGTTTTGTATTCCAGTTCCTGTGTAGCCATGTTTACATTCCGTGTATTAGTGATATCTTATGATGTTTCTTTTTCTGTGTGACTTATTTCAGTTAGAATCATCATACCTGAATCCACTCATTATGCTGCTACGGGCCTTATGACATAGATTTCATTGCTGAGTGATATTGCATTGTACGTAAGTACCACAACTTCTTTATCCATTTTGCACTTTCTGGGATATTGAACTTGTACCGTAAACGAGGTTCTTGTAAACAGAGCCGTCCCAAATTTTGGGGTGGCTGTGTCTTTTTGATTTTAATTTCCCTAAGCTTTAGGACCATAAGTGGAAGTGCCCTAGGCTGTGTTGCTTTGTTTTTTAGATGTTTCAGGAAACACCATACACTTCTCCCGAGTGGCTGTTGGCAATTTACATCCCACCCATCAGCATAACAAGGCTCCCAGTTCTCCATGGACTGTCCTGCCTTTCTGGATTTTACACTTTATTCAGATGGCCCTTTTGACCGGGGGGAAGTGAGACTTCATTGTAGTGCAGATTTACTTTGCAAGCTTGCTTGGTTGGGCAAAAAGGGCGTATGCGTTTTGTCCTGAATATATTCAGGAAAAAACGCATACGCCCTTTTTGGCCAAGTGCATCACTGTCAACGTTTTGCCTCTTTTCCTATGCTTTAAATGCAATTCCAGTGTACCTCCAGAAATTGGTTTCCTGCAGTTCTGCCCCGCTTTCAAGTCCTCTTGGCAGCCTTACTTCAGTATATTTTTGGACCATAGCTGTCATTTATAACTCTGCAGGTTTGTGAATTACAGTGCCCCTGAGCTCCTTTCTTCAAGTCGCTTTCTTGTGAGCTGGCCGCAACACCGCAGGATTGCTTCAGGCCCTAATCTGGTTCCGGCACGGCATGCTGAGCCTTTGGTTAATTCCTCTTCCTGGTGGGAAATGAGAGTTAAATTTGCCCGTCCAGACACCTCCAGCTAGTCTCTCATTGGTTCTCCCTATTCCTGTTCATCTTCCGCAGAAATTGCAAACTGGGCCAAACAGGAGGTTAAAGGCACTGACTCTCCAAGTCGGGAGAGTGTTAGTAAAGCGTCTGCAATGTTGCACCCGAGTACCAGGGGACGAGAACTGAGACATATTGGAACACGTCTCCCAATCACACGGTTGATCATACTCTGGGTTCCACATGCATGATTTAGCTGAAGGAAGAATCCCTTAAACCTGGAGAGTTGAGACCCGTGGAATGGGTCCCATGCAATATGACTTCAAACGGTCTTCATTTGCTCACCGAACCTCTCCAATCCTATCACTGCTGCGTTTATGCCCCTGTACACACGCTTGATTCTCTTTCGGAGACATAGTGATCCATAGGTTTTAAGATACTTACTAGTCAGTTACATTCTTAGGCGTTTAATATGGGGTGTTTAGTCCATTTCGTTGAGCAAGGAGTAGCTCTTGTCTATTACATATTTGGCTTAAGGAAGTTTATCTGTGCTCATTGCAGTCTCTGGTTTTATGCAGCACCCCAACTCACCTTTCCCCTTAAGCAAGCATAAGTTGGTTTTCTAAATTTGAGACCCTGTTCTGTTTTGTAATCCAGTTCCTGTGTAGCCAAGTTTACATTCCGTGTATTAGTGATATCTTATGATGTTTCTTTTTCTGTGTGACTTATTTCAGTTAGAATCATCATACCTGAATCCACTCATTATGCTGCTATGGGCCTGATGACATAGATTTCATTGCTGAGTGATATTGCATTGTACGTAAGTACCACAACTTCTTTATCCATTTTTCATTTTCTGTGATATTGAACTTGTCCCGTAAACGAGTTTCTTGTAAACAGAGCCGTCCCAAACTTTGGGGTGGCTGTGTCTTTTTGATGTTAATTTCCCTAAGCTATAGGACCATAAGTGGAAGTGCCCTAGGCTCTGTTGCTTTGTTTTTTAGATGTTTCAGGAAACACCATACACTTCTCCCGAGTGGCTGTTGGCAATATACATCCTGCCCATCAGCAAAACAAGGCTCCCAGTTCTCCATGGCCTGTCCTGCCTTTCTGGATTTTCCACTTTTTTCAGTTGGCCCTTTTGACCGTGGGGAAGTGAGACTTCATTGCAGTGCAGATTTCCTTTGCAAGCTTGCTTGGTTGGCCAAAAAGGGCGTATGCGTTTTTTCCTGAATATATTCAGGAAAAAACGCATACACCCTTTTTGGCCAAGTGCATCATTGTCGACGTTTTGCCTCTTTTCCTATGCTTTAAATGCAATTCCAGTCTACCTCCTAAAATCGGTTTCCTGCAGTTCTGCCCCGCTTTCAAGTCCTCTTGGCAGCCTTACTTCAGTATATTTTTGGATGATAGCTGTCATTTATAACTCTGCAAGTTTGTGAATTACAGTGCCCCTGAGCTCCTTTCTTCAACTCGCTTTCATGTGAGCTGGCCGCAACACCGCAGGATTGCTTCAGGCCCTAATCTGGTTCCGGCACGGCATGCTGAGCCTTTGGTTAATTCCTCTTCCTGGTGGGAAATGAGGTAAATTTGCCCGTCCAGACACCTCCAGCTAGTCTCTCATTGGTTCTCCCTATTCCTGTTCATCTTCCGCAGAAATTGCAAACTGGGCCAAACAGGAGGTTAAAGGCACTGACTCTCCAAGTCGGGAGAGTGTTAGTAAAGCATCTGGAATGTTGCACCCGAGTACCAGGGGATGAGAACTGAGACATATTGGAACACGTCTTCCGATCACACGGTTGATCATACTCTGGGTTCCACATGCATGATTTAGCTGAAGGAAGAATCCCTTAAACCTGGAGAGTTGAGACCCGTGGAATGGGTACCATGCAATATGACTTCAAAGGGTCTTCATTTGCTCACCAAACCTCTCCAATCCTATCACTGCTGCGTTTATGCCCCTGTACACACGCTTGATTCTCTTTCGGAGACATAGTGATCCATAGGTTTTAAGATACTTACTAGTCAGGTACATTCTTAGGCGTTTTATATGGGGTGTTGAGTCCATTTCGTTGAGCAAGGAGTAGCTCTTGTCTATTACATATTTGGCTTAAGGAACTTTATCTGTGCTCATTTCAATCTCTGGTTTTATGCAGCACCCCAACTCACCTTTCCCCTTAAGCAAGCATAAGTTGGTTTTCTAAATTTGAGACCCTGTTCTGTTTTGTAATCCAGTTCCTGTTTAGCCAAGTTTACATTCCGTGTATTAGTGATATCTTATGATGTTTCTTTTTCTGTGTGACTTATTTCAGTTAGAATCATCATACCTGAATCCACTCATTATGCTGCTATGGGCCTGATGACATAGATTTCATTGCTGAGTGATATTGCATTGTACGTAAGTACCACAACTTCTTTATCCATTTTTTGCTTTCTGCGATATTGAACTTGTACCATAAACGATGTTCTTGTAAACAGAGCCATCCCAAACTTTGGGGTGGCTGTGTCTTTTTGATTTTAATTTCTCTAAGCTATAGGACCATAAGTGGAAGTGCCCTAGGCTCTGTTGCTTTGTTTTTTAGATGTTTCAGGAAACACCATACACTTCTCCCGAGTGGCTGTTGGCAATTTACATCCCACCCATCAGCATAACAAGGCTCCCAGTTCTCCATGGCCTGTCCTGCCTTTCTGGATTTTACACTTTTTTCAGATGGCCCTTTTGACCGGGGGGAAGTGAGACTTCATTGTAGTGCAGATTTCCTTTGTAAGCTTGCTTGGTTGGCCAAAAAGGGCGTATACGTCTTTTCCTGAATATATTCAGAAAAAAACGCATACGCCCGTTTTGGCCAAATGCATCATTGTCGACGTTCTGCCTCTTTTCCTATGCTTTAAATCGAATCCAGTCTACCTCCTGAAATCGGATTCCTGCAATTATGCCCCGCTTTCAAGTCCTCTTGGCAGCCTTACTTCAGTATATTTTTGGACGATAGCTGTCATTTATAACTCTGCAGGTTTGTGAATTACAGTGCCCCTGAGCTCCTTTCTTCAACTCGCTTTCTTGTGAGCTGGCCGCAGCACCGCAGGATTGCTTCAGGCCCTAATCTGGTTCCGGCACGGCACGCTGAGCCTTTGGATAATTCCTCTTCCTGGTGGGAAATGAGAGTTAAATTTGCCCGTCCAGACACCTCCAGCTAGTCTCTCATTGGTTCTCCCTATTCCTGTACATCTTCCGTGGAATTTGCAATCTGGGTCAAACAGGAGGTTAAAGGCACTGACTCTCCAAGTCGGGAGAGTGTTAGTAAAGCGTCTGGAATGTGGCACCCGAGTACCAGGGGCGAAAACTGAGACATATTTGAACACGTCTCCCGATCACACGGTTGATCATACTCTGGGTTCCACATGCATGATTTAGCTGAAGGAAGAATCCCTTAAACCTGGAGAGTTGAGACCCGTGGAATGGGTACCATGCAATATGACTTCAAAGGGTCTTCATTTGCTCACCGAACCTCTCCAATGCTATCACTGCTGCGTTTATGCCCCTGTACACACGCTTGATTCTCTTTCGGAGACATAGTGTTCCATAGGTTTTAAGATACTTACTAGTCAGGTACATTCTTAGGCGTTTAATATGGGGTGTTGAGTCCATTTCGTTGAGCAAGGAGTAGCTCTTGTCTATTACATATTTGGCTTAAGGAACTTTATCTGTGCTCATTTCAATCTCTGGTTTTATGCAGCACCCCAACTCACCTTTCCCCTTAAGCAAGCATAAGTTGGTTTTCTAAATTTGAGACCCTGTTCTCTTTTGTAATCCAGTTCCTGTGTAGCCAAGTTTACATTCCGTGTATTAGTGATATCTTATAATGTTTCTTTTTCTGTGTGACTTATTTCAGTTAGAATCATCATACCTGAATCCACTCATTATGCTGCTATGGGCCTGATGACATAGATTTCATTGCTGAGTGATATTGCATTGTACCTAAGTCCCACAACTTCTTTATCCATTTTTCACTTTCTGTGATATTGAAATTGTCCCGTAAACGAGTTTCTTGTAAACAGAGCCGTCCCAAACTTTGGGGTGGCTGTGTCTTTTTTATTTTAATTTCCCTAAGCCATAGGGCCATAAGTGGAAGTGCCCTAGGCTCTGTTGCTTTGTTTTTTAGATGTTTCAGGAAACAGCATACACTTCTCCCGAGTGGCTGTTGGCAATATACATCCCGCCCATCAGCAAAACAAGGCTCCCAGTTCTCCATGGCCTGTCCTGCCTTTCTGGATTTTACACTTTTTTCAGTTGGCCCTTTTGACCGGGAGGAAGTGAGACTTCATTGTAGTGCAGATTTCCTTTGCAAGCTTGCTTGGTTGGCCAAAAAGGGCGTATGCGTTTTTTCCTGAATATATTCAGGAAAAAACGCATACGCCCTTTTTGGCCAAGTGCATCATTGTCGACGTTTTGCCTCTTTTCCTATGCTTTAAATGCAATTCCAGTCTACCTCCTAAAATCGGTTTCGTGCAGTTCTGCCCCGCTTTCAAGTCCTCTTGGCAGCCTTACTTCAGTATATTTTTGGACGATAGCTGTCATTTATAACTCTGCAGGTTTGTGAATTACAGTGCCCCTGAGCTCCTCTCTTCAACTGGCTTTCTTGTGAGCTGGCCGCAACACCGCAGGATTGCTTCAGGCCCTAATCTGATTCCGGCACGGCACGCTGAGCCTTTGGTTAATTCCTCTTCCTGGTGGGAAATGAGAGTTAAATTTGCCCGTCCAGACACCTCCAGCTAGTCTCTCATTGGTTCTCCCTATTCCTGTTCATCTTCCGCAGAAATTGCAAACTGGGCCAAACAGGAGGTTAAAGGCACTGACTCTCCAAGTCGGGAGAGTGTTAGTAAAGCGTCTGGAATGTTGCACCCGAGTACCAGGGGACGAGAACTGAGACATATTGGAACACGTCTCCCGATCACACGGTTGATCATACTCTGGGTTCCACATGCATGATTTAGCTGAAGGAAGAATCCCTTAAACCTGGAGAGTTGAGACCTGTGGAATGGGTACCATGCAATATGACTTCAAAGGGTCTTCATTTGCTCACCGAACCTCTCCAATCCTATCACTGCTGCGTTTATGCCCCTGTACACACGCTTGATTCTCTTTCGGAGACATAGTGATCCATAGGTTTTAAGATACTTACTAGTCAGGTACATTCTTAGGCGTTTAATATGTGGTGTTGAGTCCATTTCGTTGAGCAAGGAGTAGCTCTTGTCTATTACATATTTGGCTTAAGGAACTTTATCTGTGCTCATTTCAATCTCTGGTTTTATGCAGCACCCCAACTCACCTTTCCCCTTAAGCAAGCATAAGTTGGTTTTCTAAATTTGAGACCCTGTTCTCTTTTGTAATCCAGTTCCTGTGTAGCCAAGTTTACATTCCGTGTATTAGTGATATCTTATGATGTTTCTTTTTCTGTGTGACTTATTTCAGTTAGAATCATCATACCTGAATCCACTCATTATGCTGCTATGGGCCTGATGACATAGATTTCATTGCTGAGTGATATTGCATTGTACGTAAGTACCACAACTTCTTTATCCATTTTTCACTTTCTGTGATATTGAACTTGTCCAGTAAACGAGTTTCTTGTAAACAGAGCCGTCCGAAACTTTGGGGTGGCTGTGTCTTTTTGATTTTAATTTCCCTAAGCTATAGGGCCATAAGTGGAAGTGCCCTAGGCTCTGTTGCTTTGTTTTTTAGATGTTTCAGGAAACACCACACACTTCTCCCGTTTGGCTGTTGGCAATATACATCCCGCCCATCAGCATAACAAGGCTCCCAGTTCTCCATGGCCTGTCCTGCCTTTCTGGATTTTACACTTTTTTCAGTTGGCCCTTTTGACCGGGGGGAAGTGAGACTTCATTGTAGTGCAGATTTCCTTTGCAAGCTTGCTTGGTTGGCCAAAAAGGGCGTATGCGTTTTTTCCTGAATATATTCAGGAAAAAACGCATACGCCCTTTTTGGCCAAGTGCATCATTGTCGACGTTTTGCCTCTTTTCCTATGCTTTAAATGCAATTCCAGTGTACCTCCTGAAATTGTTTTCCTGCAGTTCTGCCCCGCTTTCAAGTCCTCTTGGCAGCCTTACTTCAGTATATTTTTGGATGATAGCTGTCATTTATAACTCTGCAAGTTTGTGAATTACAGTGCCCCTGAGCTCCTTTCTTCAACTCGCTTTCTTGTGAGCTGGCCGCAACACCGCAGGATTGCTTCAGGCCCTAATCTGGTTCCGGCACGGCATGCTGATCCTTTGGTTAATTCCTCTTCCTGGTGGGAAAAGAGAGTTAAATTTGCCCGTCCAGACACCTCCAGCTAGTCTCTCATTGGTTCTCCCTATTCCTGTTCATCTTCCGCAGAAATTGCAAACTGGGCCAAACAGGAGGTTAAAGGCACTGACTCTCCAAGTCGGGAGAGTGTTAGTAAAGCGTCTGGAATGTTGCACCCGAGTACCAGGGGATGAGAACTGAGACATATTGGAACACGTCTTCCGATCACACGGTTGATCATACTCTGGGTTCCACATGCATGATTTAGCTGAAGGAAGAATCCCTTAAACCTGGAGAGTTGAGACCCGTGGAATGGGTACCATGCAATATGACTTCAAAGGGTCTTCATTTGCACACCAAACCTCTCCAATCCTATCACTGCTGCGTTTATGCCCCTGTACACACGCTTGATTCTCTTTCGGAGACATAGTGATCCATAGGTTTTAAGATACTTACTAGTCAGGTACATTCTTAGGCGTTTTATATGGGGTGTTGAGTCCATTTCGTTGAGCAAGGAGTAGCTCTTGTCTATTACATATTTGGCTTAAGGAACTTTATCTGTGCTCATTTCAATCTCTGGTTTTATGCAGCACCCCAACTCACCTTTCCCCTTAAGCAAGCATAAGTTGGTTTTCTAAATTTGAGACCCTGTTCTGTTTTGTAATCCAGTTCCTGTGTAGCCAAGTTTACATTCCGTGTATTAGTGATATCTTATGATGTTTCTTTTTCTGTGTGACTTATTTCAGTTAGAATCATCATACCTGAATCCACTCATTATGCTGCTATGGGCCTGATGACATAGATTTCATTGCTGAGTGATATTGCATTGTACGTAAGTACCACAACTTCTTTATCCATTTTTCATTTTCTGTGATATTGAACTTGTCCCGTAAACGAGTTTCTTGTAAACAGAGCCGTCCCAAACTTTGGGGTGGTTGTGTCTTTTTGATGTTAATTTCCCTAAGCTATAGGGCCATAAGTGGAAGTGCCCTAGGCTCTGTTGCTTTGTTTTTTAGATGTTTCAGGAAACACCATACACTTCTCCCGAGTGGCTGTTGGCAATATACATCCTGCCCATCAGCAAAACAAGGCTCCCAGTTCTCCATGGTCTGTCCTGCCTTTCTGGATTTTACACTTTTTTCAGTTGGCCCTTTTGACCGGGGGGAAGTGAGACTTCATTGCAGTGCAGATTTCCTTTGCAAGCTTGCTTGGTTGGCCAAAAAGGGCGTATGCGTTTTTTCCTGAATATATTCAGGAAAAAACGCATACGCCCTTTTTGGCCAAGTGCATCATTTTCGACGTCTTGCCTCTTTTCCTATGCTTTAAATGCAATTCCAGTCTACCTCCTAAAATCGGTTTCCTGCAGTTCTGCCCCGCTTTCAAGTCCTCTTGGCAGCCTTACTTCAGTATATTTTTGGACGATAGCTGTCATTTATAACTCTGCAGGTTTGTGAATTACAGTGCCCCTGAGCTCCTCTCTTCAACTCGCTTTCTTGTGAGCTGGCCGCAACACCGCAGGATTGCTTCAGGCCCTAATCTGATTCCGGCACGGCACGCTGAGCCTTTGGTTAATTCCTCTTCCTGGTGGGAAATGAGAGTTAAATTTGCCCGTCCAGACACCTCCAGCTAGTCTCTCATTGGTTCTCCCTATTCCTGTTCATCTTCCGCAGAAATTGCAAACTGGGCCAAACAGGAGGTTAAAGGCACTGACTCTCCAAGTCGGGAGAGTGTTAGTAAAGCGTCTGGAATGTTGCACCCGAGTACCAGGGGACGAGAACTGAGACATATTGGAACACGTCTCCCGATCACACCGTTGATCATACTCTGGGTTCCACATGCATGATTTAGCTGAAGGAAGAATCCCTTAAACCTGGAGAGTTGAGACCCGTGGAATGGGTACCATGCAATATGACTTCAAAGGGTCTTCATTTGCTCACCGAACCTCTCCAATCCTATCACTGCTGCGTTTATGCCCCTGTACACACGCTTGATTCTCTTTCGGAGACATAGCAATCCATACCTTTTAAGATACTTACTAGTCAGGTACATTCTTAGGCGTTTAATATGTGGTGTTGAGTCCATTTCGTTGAGCAAGGAGTAGCTCTTGTCTATTACATATTTGGCTTAAGGAACTTTATCTGTGCTCATTTCAATCTCTGGTTTTATGCAGCACCCCAACTCACCTTTCCCCTTAAGCAAGCATAAGTTGGTTTTCTAAATTTGAGACCCTGTTCTCTTTTGTAATCCAGTTCCTTTGTAGCCAAGTTTACATTCCGTGTATTAGTGATATCTTATGATGTTTCTTTTTCTGTGTGACTTATTTCAGTTAGAATCATCATACCTGAATCCACTCATTATGCTGCTATGGGCCTGATGACATAGATTTCATTGCTGAGTGATATTGCATTGTACGTAAGTACCACAACTTCTTTATCCATTTTTCACTTTCTGTGATATTGAACTTGTCCCGTAAACGAGTTTCTTGTAAACAGAGCCGTCCCAAACTTTGGGGTGGCTGTGTCTTTTTGATTTTAATTTCCCTAAGCTATAGGGCCATAAGTGGAAGTGCCCTAGGCTCTGTTGGTTTGTTTTTTAGATGTTTCAGGAAACACCACACACTTCTCCCGTTTGGCTGTTGGCAATATACATCCCGCCCATCAGCATAACAAGGCTCCCAGTTCTCCATGGCCTGTCCTGCCTTTCTGGATTTTACACTTTTTTCAGTTGGCCCTTTTGACCGGGGGGAAGTGAGACTTCATTGTAGTGCAGATTTCCTTTGCAAGCTTGCTTGGTTGGCCAAAAAGGGCGTATGCGTTTTTTCCTGAATATATTCAGGAAAAAACGCATACGCCCTTTTTGGCCAAGTGCATCATTGTCGACGTTTTGCCTCTTTTCCTATGCTTTAAATGCAATTCCAGTGTACCTCCTGAAATTGTTTTCCTGCAGTTCTGCCCCGCTTTCAAGTCCTCTTGGCAGCCTTACTTCAGTATATTTTTGGATGATAGCTGTCATTTATAACTCTGCAAGTTTGTGAATTACAGTGCCCCTGAGCTCCTTTCTTCAACTCGCTTTCTTGTGAGCTGGCCGCAACACCGCAGGTTTGCTTCAGGCCCTAATCTGGTTCCGGCACGGCATGCTGAGCCTTTGGTTAATTCCTCTTCCTGGTGGGAAATGAGAGTTAAATTTGCCCGTCCAGACACCTCCAGCTAGTCTCTCATTGGTTCTCCCTATTCCTGTTCATCTTCCGCAGAAATTGCAAACTGGGCCAAACAGGAGGTTAAAGGCACTGACTCTCCAAGTCGGGAGAGTGTTAGTAAAGCGTCTGGAATGTTGCACCCGAGTACCAGGGGATGAGAACTGAGACATATTGGAACACGTCTTCCGATCACATGGTTGATCATACTCTGGGTTCCACATGCATGATTTAGCTGAAGGAAGAATCCCTTAAACCTGGAGAGTTGTGACCCGTGGAATGGGTACCATGCAATATGACTTCAAAGGGTCTTCATTTGCTCACCAAACCTCTCCAATCCTATCACTGCTGCGTTTATGCCCCTGTACACACGCTTGATTCTCTTTCGGAGACATAGTGATCCATAGGTTTTAAGATACTTACTAGTCAGGTACATTCTTAGGCATTTTATATGGGGTGTTGAGTCCATTTCGTTGAGCAAGGAGTAGCTCTTTTCTATTACATATTTGGCTTAAGGAACTTTATCTGTGCTCATTTCAATCTCTGGTTTTATGCAGCACCCCAACTCACCTTTCCCCTTAAGCAAGCATAAGTTGGTTTTCTAAATTTGAGACCCTGTTCTGTTTTGTAATCCAGTTCTTGTGTAGCCAAGTTTACATTCCGTGTATTAGTGATATCTTATGATGTTTCTTTTTCTGTGTGACTTATTTCAGTTAGAATCATCATACCTGAATCCACTCATTATGCTGCTATGGGCCTGATGACATAGATTTCATTGCTGAGTGATATTGCATTGTACGTAAGTACCACAACTTCTTTATCCATTTTTTGTTTTCTGCGATATTGAACTTGTACCATAAACGATGTTCTTGTAAACAGAGCCGTCCCAAACTTTGGGGTGGCTGTGTCTTTTTGATTTTAATTTCCCTAAGCTATAGGACCATAAGTGGAAGTGCCCTAGGCTCTGTTGCTTTGTTTTTTAGATGTTTCAGGAAACACCATACACTCCTCCCGAGTGGCTGTTGGCAATTTACATCCCGCCCATCAGTATAACAAGGCTCCCAGTTCTCCATGGCCTGTCCTGCCTTTCTGGATTTTACACTTTTTTCAGATGGCCCTTTTGACCGGGGGGAAGTGAGACTTCATTGTAGTGCAGATTTCGTTTGCAAGCTTGCTTGGTTGGCCAAAAAGGGCGTATGCGTTTTTTCCTGAATATATTCAGGAAAAAACGCATACGCCCTTTGTGGCCAAGTGCATCATTGTCTATGTTCTGCCTCTTTTCCTATGCTTTAAATGCAATTCCAGTCTACCTTCTGAAATCGGTTGCCTGCAATTCTGCCCCGCTTTCAAGTCCTCTTGGCAGCCTTACTTCAGTATATTTTTGGACGATAGCTGTCATTTATAACTCTGCAGTTTGTGAATTACAGTGACCCTGAGCTCCTTTCTTCAACTCGCTTTCTTGTGAGCTGGCCGCAACACCGCAGGATTGCTTCAGGCCCTAATCTGGTTCCGGCACGGCACGCTGAGCCTTTGGTTAATTCCTCTTCCTGGTGGGAAATGAGAGTTAAATTTGCCCGTCCAGACACCTCCAGCTAGTCTCTCATTGGTCTTCCCTATTACTGTTCATCTTCTGAAGAATTTGCAAACTGGGCCAAACAGGAGGTTAAAGGCACTGACTCTCCAAGTCGGGAGAGTGTTAGCAAAGCATCTGGAATGTTGCACCCGAGTACCAGGGGACGAGGACGGAGACATATTGGAACACGTCTCCCGATCACACGGTTGATCATACTCTGGGTTCCACATGCATGTTTTAGCTGAAGGAGGAATCCCTTAAACATGGAAAGTTGAGACCCGTGGAATGGGTACCAAGCAATATGACTTCAAAGGGTCTTCATTTGCTCACCGAACCTCTCCAATCCTATCACTGCTGCGTTTATGCCCCTGTACACACGCTTGATTCTCTTTCGGAGACATAGCAATCCATACCTTTTAAGATACTTACTAGTCAGGTACATTCTTAAGCGTTTAATATGGGGTATTGAGTCCATTTCGTTGAGTAAGGAGTAGCTCTTGTCTATTACATATTTGGCTTAAGGAACTTTATCTGTGCTCATTTCAATCTCTGGTTTTATACAGCACCCCAACTCACCTTTCCCCTTAAGCAAGCATAAGTTGGTTTTCTAAATTTTTAGACCCTGTTCTGTTTTGTAACCCAGTTCCTGTGTAGCCAAGTTTACATTCCATGTATTAGTGATATCTTACGATGTTTCTTTTTCTGTGTGACTTATTTCAGTTACAATCATCATACCTGAATCCACTCATTATGCTGCTACGGGCCTGATGACATAGATGTCATTGCTGAGTGATATTGCATTGTACGTAAGTACCAAAACTTCTTTATCCATTTTTCACTTTCTGCGATATTGAACTTGTACCGTAAACGAGGTTCTTGTAAACAGAGCCGTCCCAAATTTTGGGGTGGCTGTGTCTTTTTGATTTTAATTTCCCTATGCTATAGGGCCATAAGTGGAAGTGCCCTAGGCTCTGTTGCTTTGTTTTTTAGATGTTTCAGGAAACACCATACACTTCTCCCGAGTGGCTGTTGGCAATATACATCCCGCCCATCAGCAAAACAAGGCTCCCAGTTCTCCATGGCCTGTCCTGCCTTTCTGGATTTTACACTTTTTTCAGTTGGCCCTTTTGACCGGGGGGAAGTGAGACTTCATTGTAGTGCAGATTTCCTTTGCAAGCTTGCTTGGTTGGCCAAAAAGGGCGTATGTGTTTTTTCCTGAATATATTCAGGAAAAAACGCATACGCCCTTTTTGGCCAAGTGCATCATTGTCGACGTTCTGCCTCTTTTCCTATGCTTTAAATGCAATTCCAGTCTACCTCCTGAAATCGGTTTCCTGCAATTCTGCCCCGCTTTCAAGTCCTCTTGGCAGCCTTACTTCAGTATATTTTTGGACGATAGCTGTCATTTATAAATCTGCAGGTTTGTGAATTACAGTGCCCCTGAGCTCCTTTCTTCACCTCGCTTTCTTGTGAGCTGGCCGCAACACAGCAGGATTGCTTCAGGCCCTAATCTGGTTCCGGCACGGCACGCTGAGCCTTTGGTTAATTCCTCTTCCTGGTGGGAAATGAGATTTAATTTGCCCGTCCAGACACCTCCAGCTAGTCTCTCATTGGTTCTCCATATTCCTGTTCATCTTCCGCAGAAATTGCAAACTGGGCCAAACAGGAGGTTAAAGGCACTGACTCTCCAAGTCGGGAGAGTGTTAGTAAAGCGTCTGGAATGTTGCACCCGAGTACCAGGGGATGAGAACTGAGGCATATTGGAACACGTCTACCGATCACACGGTTGATCATACTCTGGGTTCCACATGCATGCTTTAGCTGAAGGAAGAATCCCTTAAACGTGGAGAGTTGAGACCCGTGGAATGGGTACCATGCAATATGACTTCAAAGGTCTTCATTTGCTCACCGAACCTCTCCAATCCTATCACTGCTGCGTTTATGCCCTTGTACACACGCTTGCTTCTCTTTTGGAGACATAGCAATCCATAGGATTTAAGATACTAACTAGTGAGGTACATTCTTAGGCGTTTCATCTGTGGTGTTGAGTCCATTTCGTTGAGCAAGGAGTAGCTCTTGTCTATTACATGTTTGGCTTAAGGAACCTTATCTGTGCTCATTTCAATCTCTGGTTTTATGCAGCACCCCAACTCTCCTTTCCCCTTAAACAAGCATAAGTTGGTTTTCTAAATTTGAGACCCTCTTCTGTTTTGTAATCCAGTTCCTGTGTAGCCAAGTTTACATTCCGTGTATTAGTGATATCTTATGATGTTTCTTTTTCTGTGTGACTTATTTCAGTGAGAATCAACATACCTGAATGCACTCATTATGCTGCTATGGGCCTGATGACATAGATTTCATTGCTGAGTGATATTGCATTGTACGTGAGTACCACAACTTCTTTATCCATTTTTCAATTTCTGCGATATTGAACTTCTACTGTAAATGAGGTTCTTGTAAACAGAGAGGTCCCAAACTTTGGGGTGGCTGTGTCTTTTTGATTTTAATTTCCCTAAGCTATAGGACCATATGTGGAAGTGCCGTAGGCTCTGTTGCTTTGTTTTTTAGATGTTTCAGGAAACACCATACACTTCTCCCCAGTGGCTGTTGGCAATTTACATTCCGCCCATCAGCATAACAAGGCTCCCAGTTCTCCATGGCCTGTCCTGCCTTTCTGGATTTTACACTTTTTTCAGATGGCCCTTTTGACCAGGGGGAAGTGAGACTTCATTGTAGTGCAGATTTCCTTTGCAAGCTTGCTTGGTTGGCCAGAAAGGGCGTATGCGTTTTTTCCTGAATATATTCAGGAAAAAACGCATACGCCCTTTATGGCCCAGTGCATCATTGTCGAAGTTCTGCCTCTTTTCCTATGCTTTAAGTGCAATTCCAGTCTACCTCCTGAAATCGGTTTCCTGCAATTCTGCCCCGCTTTCAAGTCCTCTTGGCAGCCTTACTTCAGTATATTTTTGGACGATAGCTGTCATTTATAACTCTGCAGGTCTGTGAATTACAGTGCCCCTGAGGTCCTTTCTTCAACTCGCTTTGTTGTGAGCTGGCCGCAACACCGCACGATTGCTTCAGGCCCTAATCTGGTTCCGGCACGGCACGCTGAGCCTTTGGTTAATTCCTCTTCCTGGTGGGAAATGAGAGTTAAATTTGCCCGTCCAGAAACCTCCAGCTAGTCTCTCATTGGTTCTCCTTATTCCTGTTCATCTTCCGCAGAAATTGCAAACTGGGCCAAACAGGAGGTTAAAGGCACTGACTCTCCAAGTCGGGAGAGTGTTAGTAAAGCGTCTGGAATGTTGCACCCGAGTACCAGGGGACGAGAACTGAGACATATTGGAACACGTCTCCCGATCACACGGTTGATCATACTCTGGGTTCCACATGCATGCTTTAGCTGAAGGAAGAATCCCTTAAACCTGGAGAGTTGAGACCCGTGGAATGGGTACTATGCAATATGACTTCAAAGGGTCTTCATTTGCTCACCGAACCTCTCCAATCCTATCACTGCTGCGTTTATGCCCCTGTACACATGCTTGATTCTCTTTCGGAGACATAGCGATCCATAGCTTTTAAGATACTTACTAGTCAGGTACATTCTTAGGCGTTTAATATGGGGTGTTGAGTCCATTTCGTTGAGCAAGGAGTAGCTCTTGTCTATTATATATTTGGCTTAAGTAACTTTATCTGTGCTCATTTTAATCTCTGGTTTTATGCAGCACCCCAACTCACCTTTCCCCTTAAGCAAGCATAAGTTGGCTTTCTAAATTTGAGACCCTGTTCTGTTTTGTTATCCAATTCCTGTGTAGCCAAGTTTACATTCCGTGTATTAGTGATATCTTATGATGTTTCTTTTTCTGTGTGACTTATTTCAGTTAGAATCATCACACCTGAATCCACTTATTATGCTGCTATGGGCCTGATGACATAGATTTCATTGCTGAGTGATATTGCATTGTACGTAAGTACCAAAACTTCTTTATCCATTTTTCAATTTCTGCGATATTGAACTTCTACTGTAAATGAGGTTCTTGTAAACAGAGAGGTCCCAAACTTTGGGGTGGCTGTGTCTTTTTTATTTTAATTTCCCTAAGCTATAGGACTATAAGTGGAAGTGCCCTAGGCTCTGTTGTTTGGTTTTTTAGATGTTTCAGGAAACACCATACACTTCTCCTGAGTGGCTGTTGGCAATTTTCATCCCGCCCATCAGCATAACAAGGCTCCCAGTTCTCCATGGCCTGTCCTGCCTTTCTGGATTTTACACTTTTTTCAGATGGCCCTTTTGACAGGGGGAATGTGAGACTTCATTGTAGTGCAGATTTCCTTTGCAAGCTTGCTTGGTTGGCCAAAAAGTGCGTATGCGTTGTTTCCTGAATATATTCAGGAAACAACGCATACGCCCTTTTTGGCCAAGTGCATCATTGTGGACGTTCTGCCTCTTTTCCTATGCTTTAAATGCAATTCCAGTCTACCTCCTGAAATCGGTTTCCTGCAATTCTGCCCCGCTTTCAAGTCCTCTTGGCAGCCTTACTTCAGTATATTTTTGGACGATAGCTGTCATTTATAACTCTGCAGGTTTGTGAATTACAGTGCCCCTGAGCTGCTTTCTTCAACTCACTTTCTTGTGAGCTGGCCGCAACACCACACGATTGCTTCAGGCCCTAATCTGGTTCCGGCACGGTATGCTGAGCCTTTGGTTAATTCCTCTTCCTGGTGGGAAATGAGAGTTAAATTTGCCCGTTCAGACACCTCCAGCTAGTCTCTCATTGGTTCTCCCTATTCCTGTTCATCTTCCGCAGAAATTGCAAACTGGGCCAAACAGGAGGTTAAAGGCATTGACTCTCCAAGTCGGGAGAGTGTTAGTAAAGCGTCTGGAATGTTGCACCCGAGTACCAGGGGATGAAAACTGAGACATATTTGAACACGTCTCCCGATCACATGGTTTATCATAACGTGGTTTCCACATGTATGTTTTAGCTGAAGGAAGAATCCCTTAAAGCTGGAGAGTTGAGACCCGTGGAATGAGTACCATGCAATATGACTTCAAAGGGTCTTCATTTGCTCACCGAACCTCTCCAATCCTATCACTGCTGCGTTTATGCCCTTGTACACACGCTTGATTCTCTTTTGGAGACATAGCAATCCATAGGTTTTAAGATACTTACTAGTCAGGTACATTCTTAGGCGTTTAATATGGGGTGTTGATTCCATTTCATTGAGCAAGGAGTAGCTCTTTTCTATTCCATATTTGGCTTAAGGAAATTTATCTGTGCTCATTTCAATCTGTGGTTTTATGTAGCACCCCAACTCACCTTTTCCCTTAAGCAAGCATAAGTTGGGTTTCTAAATTTGAGACCCTCTTCTGTTTTGTAATCCAGTTCCTGTGTAGCCAAGTTTACATTCCGTGTATTAGTGATATCTTATGATGTTTCTTTTTCTGTGTGACTTATTTCAGTTAGAATCATCATACCTGAATCCAGTCTATGCTGCTACGGGCCTGATGACATAGATTTCATTGCTGAGTGATATTGCATTTTACGTAACTACCACAACTTCTTTATCCATTTTTCACTTTCTGCGATATTGAACTTCTACCGTAAATGAGGTTCTTGTAAACAGAGAGGTCCCAAACTTTGGGGTGGCTGTGTCTTTTTGATTTTAATTTCCCTAAGCTATAGGACTATAAGTGGAAGTGCCCTAGGCTCTGTTGCTTTGTTTTTTAGATGTTTCATGAAACACCATACACTTCTCCTGAGTGGCTGTTGGCAATTTTCATCCCGCCCATCAGCATAACAAGGCTCCCAGTTCTCCATGGCCTGTCCTGCCTTTCTGGATTTTACACTTTTGTCACATGGCCCTTTTGACTGGGGGTAAGTGAGACTTCATTGTAGTGCAGATTTCCTTTGCAAGCTTGCTTGGTTGGCCAAAAAGGGCGTATGCGTTTTTTCCTGAATATATGCAGGAAAAAACGCATACGCACTTTTCGGCCAAGTGCATCATTGTCGACGTTCTGCCTCTTTTCCTATGCTTTAAATGCAATTCCAGTCTACCTTCTGAAATCGGTTTCCTGCAATTCTGCCCCGCTTTCAAGTCCTCTTGGCAGCGTTATTTCAGTATATTTTTGGACGATTGCTGTCATTTATAACTCTGCAGGTTTGTGAATTACAGTGCCACTGAGCTCCTATCTTCAACTCGCTTTCTTGTGAGCTGGCCGCAACACCGCAGGATTGCTTCGGGCCCTAATCTGGTTCCGGCACGGCATGCTGAGCCTTTGGTTAATTCCTCTTCCTGGTGGGAAATGAGAGTTAAATTTGCCCGTCTAGAGACCTCCAGCTAGTCTCTCATTGGTTCTCCCTATTCCTGTTCATCTTCCGCAGAAATTGCAAACTGGGCCAAACAGGAGATTAAAGGCACTGACTTTCCAAATCGGGAGAGTGTTAATAAAGTGTTTGGAATGTTGCAACCGAATAACAGGGTACGAGAACTGAGACATATTTGAACACGTCTCCCGATCACACGGTTGATCATACTCTGGGTTCCACATGCATGGTTTAGCTGAAGGAAGAATCCCTTAAACCTGGAGAGTTGAGACCCGTGCAATGGGTACCATGCAATGTGACTTCAAAGGGTCTTCATTTGCTCACCGAACCTCTCCAATCCTATCACTGCTGCGTTTATGCCCCTGTACACACGCTTGGTTCTCTTTCGGAGACATAGCAATCCATAGGTTTTAAGATACTTACTAGTCAGGTACATTCTTAGGCGTTTAATATGGGGTGTTGAGTCCATTTCGTTGAGCAAGGAGTAGCTCTTGTATATTACATATTTGGCTTAAGGAACTTTATCTGTGCTCATTTCAATCTCTGGTTTTATGCAGCACCCCAACTCACCTTTCCCCTTAAGCAAGCATAAGTTGGTTTTCTAAATTTGAGACCCTCTTCTGTTTTGTAATTCAGTGCCTGTGTAGCCAAGTTTACATTCCGTGTATTAGTGATATCTTATGACGTTTCTTTTTCTGTGTGACTTATTTCAGTTACAATCATCATACCTGAATCCACTCATTATGCTGCTACGGGCCTGATGACATAGATTTCATTGCTGAGTGATATTGCATTGTACGTAAGTACCACAACTTCTTTATCCATTTTTCGCTTTCTGCGATATTGAACTTGTACCGTAAACGAGGTTCTTGTAAACAGAGCCGTCCCAAACTTTGGGGTGGCTGTGTCTTTTTTATTTTAATTTCCCTAAGCTATAGGACCATAAGTGGAAGTGCCCTAGGCTCTGTTGCTTTGTTTTTTAGATGTTTCAGGAAACACCATACACTTCTCCCCAGTGACTGTTGGCAATTTACATCCCGCCCATCAGCATAACAAGGCTCCCAGTTCTCCATGGCCTGTCCTGCCTTTCTGGATTTTACACTTTTTTCAGATGATCCTTTTGACCGGGAGGGAAGTGAGACTTCAATGTAGTGCAGATTTCCTTTGCAAGCTTGCTTGGTTGGCCAAAAAGTGCGTATGCGTTTTTTCCTGAATATATTCAGGAAAAAACGCATACGCCCTTTTTGGCCAAGTGCATCATTGTGGACGTTCTGCCTCTTTTCCTATGCTTTAAATGCAATTCCAGTCTACCTCCTGAAATCGGTTTCCTGCAATTCTGCCCCGCATTCAAGTCCTCTTGGCAGCCTTACTTCAGTATATTTTTGGACGATAGCTGTCATTTATAACTCTGCAGGTTTGTGAATTACAGTGCCCCTGAGCTCCTTTCTTCAACTCGCTTTCTTGTGAGCTGGCCGCAACACCGCAGGATTGCTTCAGGCCCTAATCTGGTTCCGGCATGGCACGCTGAGCCTTTGGTTAATTCCTCTTCTTGGTGGGAAATGAGAGTTATATTTGCCCATCCAGACACCTCCAGCTAGTCTCTCATTGGTTCTCCCTATTCCTGTTCATCTTCCGCAGAAATTGCAAACTGGGCCAAACAGGAGGTTAAAGGTACTGACTCTCCAAGTCGGGAGAGTGTTAGTAAAGCATCTGCAATGTTGCACCCGAGTACCATGGGACGAGAACTGAGACATATTGGAACACGTCTCCCGATCACATGATTGATCATACTCTGGGTTCCACATGCATGCTTTAGCTGAAGGAAGAATCCCTTAAAGCTGGAGAGTTGAGACCCGTGGAATGGGTACCATGCAATATGACTTCAAAGGGTCTTCGTTTGCTCACCGAACCTCTCCAATCCTATCACTGCTGCGTTTATGCCCCTGTACACACGCTTGATTCTCTTTTGGAGACATAGCAATCCATAGGTTTTAAGATACTTACTAGTCAGCTACATTCTTAGGCGTTTAATATGGGGTGTTGAGTCCATTTCATTGAGCAAGGAGTAGCTCTTGTCTATTACATGTTTGGCTTAAGGAACTTTATTTGTGCTCATTTCAATCTCTGGTTTTATGCAGCACCCCAACTCACCTTTCCCCTTAAGCAAGCATAAGTTGGTTTTCTAAATTTGAGACCCTGTTGTGTTTTGTAATCCAGTTCGTGTGTAGCCAAGTTTACATTCCATGTATTAGTGATATCTTATGATGTTTCTTTTTCTGTGTGACTTATTTCAGTTAGAATCTTCATACCTGAATCCACTCATTATGCTGCTATGGGCCTGATGACATAGATTTCATTGCTGAGTGATATTGCATTGTACGTAAGTACCACAACTGCTTTATCCATTTTTCACTTTCTTTGATATTGAACTTGTACCGTAAACGAGGTTCTTGTAAACAGAGCCATCCCAAACTTTGGGGTGGCTGTGTCTTTTTGATTTTAATTTCCCTAAGCTATAGGACCATAAGTGGAAGTGCCCTAGGCTCTGTTGCTTTGTTTTTTAGATGTTTCAGGAAACACCATACACTTCTCCCTAGTGGCTGTTGGCAGTTTACATCCCGCCCATCAGCATAACAAGGCTCCCAGTTCTCCATGGCCTGTCCTGCCTTTCTGGATTTTACACTTTTTTCAGATGGCCCTTTTGACCAAGGGGAAGTGAGACTTCATTGTAGTGCAGATTTCCTTTGCAAGCTTGCTTGGTTGGCCAAAAAGGGCGTATGCGTTTTTTCCTGAATATATTCAGGAAAAAACGCATACGCCCTTTATGGCCAAGTGCATCATTGTCGACGTTCTGCCTCTTTTCCTATGCTTTAAATGCAATTCCAGTCTACCTCCTGAAATCGGTTTCCTGCAATTCTGCCCCGCTTTCAAGTCCTCTTGGCAGGCTTACTTCAGTATATTTTTGGACGATAGCTGTCATTTATAACTCTGCAGTGTTGTGAATTACAGTTCCACTGAGCTCCTATCTTCAACTCGCTTTCATGTGAGCTGGCCGCAACACTGCAGGATTGCTTCGGGCCCTAATCTGGTTCCGGCACGGCATGCTGAGCCTTTGGTTAATTCCTCTTCTTATTGGGAAATGAGAGTTAAATTTGCCCGTCCAGACACCTCCAGCTAGTCTCTCATTGGTTCTCCCTATTCCTGTTCATCTTCTGCAGAAATTGCAAACTGGGCCAAACAGGAGATTAAAGGCACTGACTTTCCAATTCGGGAGAGTGTTAATAAAGCGTTTGGAATGTTGCACCCGAGTAACAGGTTACGAGAACTGAGACATATTTGAACATGTCTCCCGATCACATGGTTGATCATACTCTGGGTTCCACATGCCTGTTTTAGCTGAAGGAAGAATCCCTTAAACCTGGAGAGTTGAGACCCGTGGAATGGGTACCATGCAATGTGACTTCAAAGGGTCTTCATTTGCTCACCGAACCTCTCCAATCCTATCACTGCTGCGTTTATGCCCCTGTACACACGCTTGGTTCTCTTTCGGAGACATAGCAATCCATAGGTTTTAAGATACTTACTAGTCAGGTACATTCTTAGGCGTTTAATATGGGGTGTTGAGTCCATTTCGTTGAGCAAGGAGTAGCTCTTGTATATTACATATTTGGCTTAAGGAACTTTATCTGTGCTCATTTCAATCTCTGGTTTTATGCAGCACCCCAACTCACCTTTCCCCTTAAGCAAGCATAAGTTGGTTTTCTAAATTTGAGACCCTCTTCTGTTTTGTAATTCAGTGCCTGTGTAGCCAAGTTTACATTCCGTGTATTAGTGATATCTTATGACGTTTCTTTTTCTGTGTGACTTATTTCAGTTAGAATCATCATACCTGAATCCGCTCATTATGCTGCTACGGGAATGATGACATAGATTTCATTGCTGAGTGATATTGCATTGTACGTAAGTACCACAACTTCTTTATCCATTTTTCGCTTTCTGCGATATTGAACTTGTACCGTAAACGAGGTTCTTGTAAACAGAGCCGTCCCAAACTTTGGGGTGGCTGTGTCTTTTTGATTTTAATTTCCCTAAGCTATATGACAATAAGTGGAAGTGCCCTAGGCTCTGTTGCTTTGTTTTTTAGATGTTTCAGGAAACACCATACACTTCTCCCCAGTGACTGTTGGCAATTTACATCCCGCCCATCAGCATAACAAGGCTCCCAGTTCTCCATGGCCTGTCCTGCCTTTCTGGATTTTACACTTTTTTCAGATGATCCTTTTGACCGGGAGGGAAGTGAGACTTCAATGTAGTGCAGATTTCCTTTGCAAGCTTGCTTGGTTGGCCAAAAAGTGCGTATGCGTTTTTTCCTGAATATATTCAGGAAAAAACGCATACGCCCTTTTTGGCCAAGTGCATCATTGTGGACGTTCTGCCTCTTTTCCTATGCTTTAAATGCAATTCCAGTCTACCTCCTGAAATCGGTTTCCTGCAATTCTGCCCCGCTTTCAAGTCCTCTTGGCAGGCTTACTTCAGTATATTTTTGGACGATAGCTGTCATTTATAACTCTGCAGGTTTGTGAATTACAGTGCCCCTGAGCTCCTTTCTTCAACTCGCTTTCTTGTGAGCTGGCCGCAACACCGCAGGATTGGTTCAGGCCCTAATCTGGTTCCGGCACGGAACGCTGATCCTTTGGTTAATTCCTCTTCTTGGTGGGAAATGAGAGTTAAATTTGCCCATCCAGACACCTCCAGCTAGTCTCTCATTGGTTCTCCCTATTCCTGTTCATCTTCTGCAGAAATTGCAAACTGGGCCAAACAGGAGGTTAAAGGTACTGACTCTCCAAGTCGGGAGAGTGTTAGTAAAGCATCTGCAATGTTGCACCCGAGTACCATGGGACGAGAACTGAGACATATTGGAACACGTCTCCCGATCACATGATTGATCATACTCTGGGTTCCACATGCATGCTTTAGCTGAAGGAAGAATCCCTTAAAGCTGGAGAGTTGAAACCCGTGGAATGGGTACCATGCAATATGACTTCAAAGGGTCTTCGTTTGCTCACCGAACCTCTCCAATCCTATCACTGCTGCGTTTATGCCCCTGTACACACGCTTGATTCTCTTTTGGAGACATAGCAATCCATAGGTTTTAAGATACTTACTAGTCAGCTACATTCTTAGGCGTTTAATATGGGGTGTTGAGTCCATTTCGTTGAGCAAGGAGTAGCTCTTGTCTATTACATGTTTGGCTTAAGGAACTTTATTTGTGCTCATTTCAATCTCTGGTTTTATGCAGCACCCCAACTCACCTTTCCCCTTAAGCAAGCATAAGTTGGTTTTCTAAATTTGAGACCCTGTTCTGTTTTGTAATCCAGTTCGTGTGTAGCCAAGTTTACATTCCATGTATTAGTGATATCTTATGATGTTTCTTTTTCTGTGTGACTTATTTCAGTTAGAATCATCATACCTGAATCCACTCATTATGCTGCTACAGGCCTGATGACATAGATTTCATTGCTGAGTGATATTGCATTGTACGTAAGTACCACAACTGCTTTATCCATTTTTCACTTTCTGTGATATTGAACATGTACCGTAAACGAGGTTCTTGTAAACAGAGCCATCCCAAACTTTGGGGTGGCTGTGTCTTTTTGATTTTAATTTCCCTAAGCTATAGGACCATAAGTGGAAGTGCCCTAGGCTCTGTTGCTTTGTTTTTTAGATGTTTCAGGAAACACCATACACTTCTCCCTAGTAGCTGTTGGCAGTTTACATCCCGCCCATCAGCATAACAAGGCTCCCAGTTCTCCATGGCCTGTCCTGCCTTTCTGGATTTTACACTTTTTTCAGATGGCCCTTTTGACCAGGGGGAAGTGAGACTTCATTGTAGTGCAGATTTCCTTTGCAAGCTTGCTTGGTTGGCCAAAAAGGGCGTATGCGTTTTTTCCTGAATATATTCAGGAAAAAACGCATACGCCCTTTTTGGCCAAGTGCATCATTGTCGACGTTCTGCCTCTTTTCCTATGCTTTAAATACAATTCCAGTCTACCTCCTGAAATCGGTTTCCTGCAATTCTGCCCCGCTTTCAAGTCCTTTTGGCAGGCTTACTTCAGTATATTTTTGGACGATAGCTGTCATTTATAACTCTGCAGGGTTGTGAAGTACAGTTCCACTGAGCTCCTATCTTCAACTCGCTTTCTTGTGAGCTGGCCGCAACACCGCAGGATTGCTTCGGGCCCTAATCTGGTTCCGGCACGGCATGCTGAGCCTTTGATTAATTCCTCTTCCTGGTGGGAAATGAGAGTTAAATTTGCCCGTCCAGACACCTCCAGCTAGTCTCTCATTGGTTCTCCCTATTCCTGTTCATCTTCTGCAGAAATTGCAAACTGGGCCAAACAGGAGATTAAAGGCACTGACTTTCCAATTCGGGAGAGTGTTAATAAAGCGTTTGGAATGTTGCACCCGAGTAACACGGTACGAGAACTGACACATATTTGAACACGTCTCCCGATCACACGGTTGATCATACTCTGGGTTCCACATGCCTGTTTTAGCTGAAGGAAGAATCCCTTAAACCTGGAGAGTTGAGACCCGTGCAATGGGTACCATGCAATGTGACTTCAAAGGGTCTTCATTTGCTCACCGAACCTCTCCAATCCTATCACTGCTGCGTTTTTGGCCCTGTACACACGCTTGGTTCTCTTTCGGAGACATAGCAATCCATAGGTTTTAAGATACTTACTAGTCAGGTACATTCTTAGGCGTTTAATATGGGGTGTTGAGTCCATTTCGTTGAGCAAGGAGTAGCTCTTGTCTATTACATATTTGGCTTAAGGAACTTTATCTGTGCTCATTTCAATCTCTGGTTTTATGCAGCACCCCAACTCACCTTTCCCCTTAAGCAAGCATAAGTTGGTTTTCTAAATTTGAGACCCTGTTCTGTTTTGTAATTCAGTGCCTGTGTAGCCAAGTTTACATTCCATGTATTAGTGATATCTTATGACGTTTCTTTTTCTGTGTGACTTATTTCAGTTAGAATCATCATACCTGAATCCACTCATTATGCTGCTACGGGCCTGATGACATAGATTTCATTGCTGAGTGATATTGCATTGTATGTAAGTACCACAACTGCTTTATCCATTTTTCACTTTCTGTGATATTGAACTTGTACCGTAAACGAGGTTCTTGTAAACAGAGCCATCCCAAACTTTGGGGTGGCTGTGTCTTTTTGATTTTAATTTCCCTAAGCTATAGGACCATAAGTGGAAGTGCCCTAGGCTCTGTTGCTTTGTTTTTTAGATGTTTCAGGAAACACCATACACTTCTCCCGAGTGGCTGTTGGCAATTTACATCCGGCCCATCAGCATAACAAGGCTCCCAGTTCTCCATGGCCTGTCCTGCCTTTCTGGATTTTACACTTTTTTCAGATGGTCCTTTTGACCGGGAGGGAAGTGAGACTTCAATGTAGTGCAGATTTCCTTTGCAAGCTTGCTTGGTTGGCCAAAAAGTGCGTATGCGTTTTTTCCTGAATATATTCAGGAAAAAACGCATACGCCCTTTTTGGCCAAGTGCATCATTGTCGAAGTTCTGCCTCTTTTCCTATGCTTTAAATGCAATTCCAGTCTACCTCCTGAAATCGGTTTCCTGCAATTCTGCCCCGCTTTCAAGTCCTCTTGGCAGCCTTACTTCAGTATATTTTTGGACGATAGCTGTCATTTATAACTCTGCAGGTTTGTGAATTACAGTGCCCCTGAGCTCCTTTCTTCAACTCGCTTTCTTGTGAGCTGGCCGCAACACCGCAGGATTGCTTCAGGCCCTAATCTGGTTCCGGCACGGCACGCTGAGCCTTTGGTTAATTCCTCTTCCTGGTGGGAAATGAGAGTTAAATTTGCCCGTCCAGACACCTCCAGCTAGTCTCTCATTGGTTCTCCCTATTCCTGTTCATCATCCGCGGAATTTGCAAACTGGGCCAAACAGGAGGTTAAAGGCACTGACTCTCCAAGTCGGGAGATTGTTAGTAAAGTGTCTAGAATGTTGCACCCGAGTACCAGGGGATGAGAACTGAGACATATTGGAACATGACTCATGATCACACGGTTGATCATAGTCTGGGTTCCAAATGCATGTTTAGCTGAAGGAAGAATCCCTTAAACCTGGAGAGTTGAGACCCGTGGAATGGGTACCATGCAATATGACTTCAAAGGGTCTTCATTTGCTCACCGAACCTCTCCAATCCTATCACTGCTGCGTTTATGCCCCTGTTCTCACGCTTGATTCTCTTTCAGAGACATAGCAATCCATAGGTTTTAAGATACTTACAAGTCAGCTACATTATTAGCCGTTTAATATGGGGTTTTGAGTCCATTTCGTTGAGCAAGGAGTAGCTCTTGTCTATTACATATTTGACTTAAGGAACTTTATCTGTGCTCATTTCAATCTCTGGTTTTTTGCAGCACCCCAACTCACCTTTCCCCTTAAGCAAGCATAAGTTGGTTTTCTACATTTGTGACCCTGTTCTGTTTTGTAATCCAGTTCCTGTGTAGCCAAGTTTACATTCCGTGTATTAGTGATATCTTATGATGTTTCATTTTCTGTGTGACTTATTTCAGTTAGAATCATCATACCTGAATCGACTCATTATGCTGCTACGGGCCTGATGACATAGATTTCATTGCTGAGTGATATTGCATTGTACGTAAGTACCACAACTTCTTTATCCATTTTTCGCTTTCTGCGATATTGAACTTCTACCGTAAATGAGGTTCTTGTAAACAGAGAGGTCCCAAACTTTGGGGTGGCTGTGTCTTTTTGATTTTAATTTCCCTAAGCTATAGGACTATAAGTGGAAGTGCCCTAGGCTCTGTTGCTTTGTTTTTTAGATGTTTCATGAAACACCATACACTTCTCCTGAGTGGCTGTTTGCTATTTTCATCCCGCCCATCAGCATAACAAGGCTCCCAGTTCTCCATGGCCTGTCCTGCCTTTCTGGATTTTACACTTTTTTCACATGGCCCTTTTGACTGGGGGGAAGTGAGACTTCATTGTAGTGCAGATTTCCTTTGCAAGCTTGCTTGGTTGGCCAAAAAGGGCGTATGCGTTTTTTCTGAATATATGCAGGAAAAAACGCATACGCACTTTTCGGCCAAGTGCATCATTGTCGACGTTCTGCCTCTTTTCCTATGCTTAAATGCAATTCCAGTCTACCTCCTGAAATCGGATTCCTGCAATTCTGCCCCGCTTTCAAGTCCTCTTGGCAGCCTTACTTCAGTATATTTTTGGACGATAGCTGTCATTCATAACTCTGCACGTTTGAGATAACAGTGCCCCTGAGCTCCTTTCTTCAACTTGCTTTCTTGTGAGCTGGCCGCAACACCGCAGGATTGCTTCAGGCCCTAATCTGGTTCCAGTATGGCATGCTGAGCCTTTGCTTAATTCCTCTTCCTGGTGGGAAATGAGAGTTAAATTTGCCCGTCCAGACACCTCCAGCTAGTCTCTCATTGGTTCTCCCTATTCCTGTTCATCTTCCGCAGAATTTGCAAACTGGGCCAAACAGGAGGTTAAAGGCACTGACTCTCAAAGTCGGGAGAGTGTTAGTAAAGCATCTGGAATGTTGCACCCGAGTACCAGGGGATGAGAACTGAGACATATTTGAACACGTCTCCCGATCACATGGTTGATCATACTCTGGGTTCCACATGCATGTTTTAGCTGAAGGAAGAATCCCTTAAACCTGGAGAGTTGAGACCCGTGGAATGGGTACCATGCAATATGACTTCAAAGGGTCTTCATTTGCTCACCGAACCTCTCCAATCCTATCACTGCTGCGTTTATGCCCCGGTACTCACGCTTGATTCTCTTTCAGAGACATAACAATCCATAGGTTTTAAGATACTTACTAGTCAGGTACATTATTAGGCATTTAATATGGGGTTTTGAGTCCATTTCGTTGAGCAAGGAGTAGCTCTTGTCTATTCCATATTTGGCTTAAGGAACTTTATCTGTGCTCATTTCAATCTCTGGTTTTATGCAGCACCCCAACTCACCTTTCCCCTTAAACAAGCATAAGTTGGTTTTCTAAATTTGAGACCCTCTTCTGTTTTGTAATCCAGTTCCTGTGTAGCCAAGTTTACATTCCGTGTATTAGTGATATCTTATGATGTTTCTTTTTCTGTGTGACTTATTTCAGTGAGAATCAACATACCTGAATCCACTCATTATGCTGCTATGGGCCAGATGACATAGATTTCATTGCTGAGTGATATTGCATTGTACGTGAGTACCACAACTTCTTTATCCATTTTTCAATTTCTGCGATATTGAACTTCTACTGTAAATGAGGTTCTTGTAAACAGAGAGGTCCCAAACTTTGGGGTGGCTGTGTCTTTTTGATTTTAATTTCCCTAAGCTATAGGACCATAAGTGCAAGTGCCCTAGGCTCTGTTGCTTTGTTTTTTAGATGTTTCAGGAAACACCATACACTTCTCCCGAGTGGCTGTTGGCAATTTACATCCCGCCCATCAGCATAACAAGGCTCCCAGTTCTCCATGGCCTGTCCTGCCTTTCTGGATTTTACACTTTTTTCAGATGGCCCTTTTGACCGGGGGATAGTGAGACTTCATTGTAGTGCAGATTTCCTTTGCAAGCTTGCTTGGTTGGCCAAAAAGGGCGTATGCGTTTTTTCCTGAATATATTCAGGAAAAAACGCATACGCCCTTTTTGGCCAAGTGCATCATTGTCGACGTTCTGCCTCTTTTCCTATGCTTTAAATGTAATTCCAGTCTACCTCCTGAAATCGGTTTCCTGCAATTCTGCTCTGCTTTCAAGTCCTCTTGGCAGCCTTACTTCAGTATATTTTTGGACGATAGCTGTCATTTATAAATCTGCAGGTTTGTGAATTACAGTGCCCCTGAGCTCCTTTCTTCAACTCGCTTTCTTGTGAGCTGGCCGCAACACAGCAGGATTGCTTCAGGCCCTAATCTGGTTCCGGCACGGCACGCTGAGCCTTTGGTTAATTCCTCTTCCTGGTGGGAAATGAGAGTTAAATTTGCCCGTCCAGACACCTCCAGCTAGTCTCTCATTGGTTCTCCCTATTCCTGTTCATCTTCCGCAGAAATTGCAAACTGGGCCAAACAGGAGGTTAAAGGCACTGACTCTCCAAGTCGGGAGAGTGTTAGTAAAGCATCTGGAATGTTGCACCCGAGTACCAGGGGATGAGAACTGAGGCATATTGGAACACGTCTACCGATCACACGGTTGATCATACTCTGGGTTCCACATGCATGCTTTAGCTGAAGGAAGAATCCCTTAAACGTGGAGAGTTGAGACCCGTGGAATGGGTACCATGCAATATGACTTCAAAGGTCTTCATTTGCTCACCGAACCTCTCCAATCCTATCACTGCTGCGTTTATGCCCTTGTACACATGCTTGCTTCTCTTTTGGAGACATAGCAATCCATAGGATTTAAGATACTAACTAGTGAGGTACATTCTTAGGCGTTTCATCTGTGGTGTTGAGTCCATTTCGTTGAGCAAGGAGTAGCTCTTGTCTATTACATGTTTGGCTTAAGGAACCTTATCTGTGCTCATTTCAATCTCTGGTTTTATGCAGCACCCCAACTCACCTTTCCCCTAAGAAAGCATAAGTTGGTTTTCTAAATTTGAGACCCTGTTCTCTTTTGTAATCCTGTTCCTGTGTAGCCAAGTTTACATTCCGTGTATTAGTGATATCTTATGATGTTTCTTTTTCTGTGTGACTTATTTCAGATAGAATCATCATACCTGAATGCACTCATTATGCTGCTATGGGCCTGATGACATAGATTTCATTGCTGAGTGATATTGCACTGTACGTAAGTACCACAACTGCTTTATCCATTTTTCACTTTCTGCGATATTGAACTTGTACCATAAACGAGGTTCTTGTAAACAGAGCCGTTCCAAACTTAGGGGTGGCTGTGTCTTTTTGATTTTAATTTCCCTAAGCTATAGGACCATATGTGGAAGTGCCGTAGGCTCTGTTGCTTTGTTTTTTAGATGTTTCAGGAAACACCATACACTTCTCCCCAGTGGCTGTTGGCAATTTACATTCCGCCCATCAGCATAACAAGGCTCCCAGTTCTCCATGGCCTGTCCTGCCTTTCTGGATTTTACACTTTTTTCAGATGGCCCTTTTGACCAGGGGGAAGTGAGACTTCATTGTAGTGCAGATTTCCTTTGCAAGCTTGCTTGGTTGGCCAGAAAGGGCGTATGCGTTTTTTCCTGAATATATTCAGGAAAAAACGCATACGCCCTTTTTGGCCCAGTGCATCATTGTCGAAGTTCTGCCTCTTTTCCTATGCTTTAAGTGCAATTCCAGTCTACCTCCTGAAATCGGTTTCCTGCAATTCTGCCCCGCTTTCAAGTCCTCTTGGCAGCCTTACTTCAGTATATTTTTGGACGATAGCTGTCATTTATAACTCTGCAGGTTTGTGAATTACAGTGCCCCTGAGGTCCTTTCTTCAACTCGCTTTGTTGTGAGCTGGCCGCAACACCGCACGATTGCTTCAGGCCCTAATCTGGTTCCGGCACGGCACGCTGAGCCTTTGGTTAATTCCTCTTCCTGGTGGGAAATGAGAGTTAAATTTGCCCGTCCAGACACCTCCAGCTAGTCTCTCATTGGTTCTCCTTATTCCTGTTCATCTTAGGCAGAAATTGCAAACTGGTCCAAACAGGAGGTTAAAGGCACTGACTCTCCAAGTCGGGAGAGTGTTAGTAAAGCGTCTGGAATGTTGCACCCGAGTACCAGGGGACGAGAACTGAGACATATTGGAACACGTCTCCCGATCACACGGTTGATCATACTCTGGGTTCCACATGCATGCTTTAGCTGAAGGAAGAATCCCTTAAACCTGGAGAGTTGAGACCCGTGGAATGGGTACTATGCAATATGACTTCAAAGGGTCTTCATTTGCTCACCGAACCTCTCCAATCCTATCACTGCTGCGTTTATGCCCCTGTACACATGCTTGATTCTCTTTCGGAGACATAGCGATCCATAGCTTTTAAGATACTTACTAGTCAGGTACATTCTTAGGCGTTTAATATGGGGTGTTGAGTCCATTTCGTTGAGCAAGGAGTAGCTCTTGTCTATTATATATTTGGCTTAAGGAACTTTATCTGTGCTCATTTCAATCTCTGGTTTTATGCAGCACCCCAACTCACCTTTCCCCTTAAGCAAGCATAAGTTGGCTTTCTAAATTTGAGACCCTGTTCTGTTTTGTTATCCAATTCCTGTGTAGCCAAGTTTACATTCCGTGTATTAGTGATATCTTATGATGTTTCTTTTTCTGTGTGACTTATTTCAGTTAGAATCATCACACCTGAATCCACTCATTATGCTGCTATGGGCCTGATGACATAGATTTCATTGCTGAGTGATATTGCATTGTACGTAAGTACCAAAACTTCTTTATCCATTTTTCAATTTCTGCGATATTGAACTTCTACTGTAAATGAGGTTCTTGTAACAGAGAGGTCCCAAACTTTGGGGTGGCTGTGTCTTTTTGATTTTAATTTCCCTAAGCTATAGGACCATAAGTGGAAGTGCCCTAGGCTCTGTTGCTTTGTTTTATAGATGTTTCAGGAAACACCATACACTTCTCCCTAGTAGCTGTTGGCAGTTTACATCCCGCCCATCAGCATAACAAGGCTCCCAGTTCTCCATGGCCTGTCCTGCCTTTCTGGATTTTACACTTTTTTCAGATGGCCCTTTTGACCGGGGGGAAGTGAGACTTCATTGTAGTGCAGATTTCCTTTGCAAGCTTGCTTGGTTGGCCAAAAAGTGCGTATGCGTTTTTTCCTGAATATATTCAGGAAAAAACGCATACGCCCTTTTTGGCCAAGTGCATCATTGTCGACGTTCTGCCTCTTTTCCTATGCTTTAAATACAATTCCAGTCTACCTCCTGAAATCGGTTTCCTGCAATTCTGCCCCGCTTTCAAGTCCTCTTGGCAGGCTTACTTCAGTATATTTTTGGACGATAGCTGTCATTTATAACTCTGCAGGGTTGTGAATTACAGTTCCACTGAGCTCCTATCTTCAACTCGCTTTCTTGTGAGCTGGCCGCAACACCGCAGGATTGCTTCGGGCCCTAATCTGGTTCCGGCACGGCATGCTGAGCCTTTGATTAATTCCTCTTCCTGGTGGGAAATGAGAGTTAAATTTGCCCGTCCAGACACCTCCAGCTAGTCTCTCATTGGTTCTCCCTATTCCTGTTCATCTTCTGCAGAAATTGCAAACTGGGCCAAACAGGAGATTAAAGGCACTGACTTTCCAATTCGGGAGAGTGTTAATAAAGCATTTGGAATGTTGCACCCGAGTAACACGGTACGAGAACTGAGACATATTTGAACACGTCTCCCGATCACACGGTTGATCATACTCTGGGTTCCACATGCCTGTTTTAGCTGAAGGAAGAATCCCTTAAACCTGGAGAGTTGAGACCCGTGCAATGGGTACCATGCAATGTGACTTCAAAGGGTCTTCATTTGCTCACCGAACCTCTCCAATCCTATCACTGCTGCGTTTATGCCCCTGTACACACGCTTGGTTCTCTTTCGGAGACATAGCAATCCATAGGTTTTAAGATACTTACTAGTCAGGTACATTCTTAGGCGTTTAATATGGGGTGTTGAGTCCATTTCGTTGAGCAAGGAGTAGCTCTTGTATATTACATATTTGGCTTAAGGAACTTTATCTGTGCTCATTTCAATCTCTGGTTTTATGCAGCACCCCAACTCACCTTTCCCCTTAAGCAAGCATAAGTTGGTTTTCTAAATTTGAGACCCTGTTCTGTTTTGTAATTCAGTGCCTGTGTAGCCAAGTTTACATTCCATGTATTAGTGATATCTTATGACGTTTCTTTTTCTGTGTGACTTATTTCAGTTAGAGTCATCATACCTGAATCCACTCATTATGCTGCTACGGGCCTGATGACATAGATTTCATTGCTGAGTGATATTGCATTGTACGTAAGTACCACAACTTCTTTATCCATTTTTCGCTTTCTGCGATATTGAACTTGTACCGTAAACGAGGTTCTTGTAAACAGAGCCGTCCCAAACTTTGGGGTGGCTGTGTCTTTTTGATTTTAATTTCCCTAAGCTATAGGACCATAAGTGGAAGTGCCCTAGGCTCTGTTGCTTTGTTTTTTAGATGTTTCAGGAAACACCATACAGTTCTCCCGAGTGGCTGTTGGCAGTTTACATCCCGCCCATCAGCATAACAAGGCTCCCAGTTCTCCATGGCCTGTCCTGCCTTTCTGGATTTTACACTTTTTACAGATGGCCCTTTTGACCCGGGGGAAGTGAGACTTCATTGTAGTGCAGATTTCCTTTGTAAGCTTGCTTGGTTGGCCAAAAAGTGCGTATGCTGTTTTTCCTGAATATATTCAGGAAAAACTGCATATGCCCTTTTTGGCCTAGTGCATCATTGTCGACGTTCTGCCTGTTTTCCTATGCTTTAAATGCAATTCCACTCTACCTCCTGAAATTGGTTTCCTGCAATTTTGCCCCGCTTTCCAGTCCTCTTGGCAGCCTTACTTCAATATATTTTTGGACGATAGCTGTCATTTATAACTCTGCAGGTTTGTGAATTACAGTGCCCCTGAGCTCCTTTCTTCAACTCGCTTTCTTGTGAGCTGGCCGCAACACCGCAGGATTGCTTCAGGCCCTAATCTGGTTCCGGAACGGAATGCTGAGCCTTTGCTTAATTCCTCTTCCTGGTGGGAAATGAGAGTTAAATTTGCCCGTCCAGACATCTCCAGCTAGTCTCTCATTGGTTCTCCCTATTCCTGTTCATCATCCACGGAATTTGCAAACTGGGTCAAACAGGAGGTTAAAGGCACTGACTCTCCAAGTCGGGAGAGTGTTAGTAAAGTGTCTAGAATGTTGCACCCGAGTACCAGGGGATGAGAACTGAGACATATTTGAACATGGCTCACGATCACATGGTTGATCATAGTCTGGGTTCCAAATGCATGTTTAGCTGAAGGAAGAATCTCTTAAACCTGGAGAGTTGAGACCCGTGGAATGGGTACCATGCAATATGACTTCAAAGGGTCTTCATTTGCTCACCGAACCTCTCCAATCCTATCACTGCTGCGTTTATGGTGCTGTACTCACGCTTGATTCTCTTTCAGAGACATAGCAATCCATAGGTTTTAAGATACTTACTGTCAGGTACATTATTAAGTGTTTAATATGGGGTTTTGAGTCCATTTGGTTGAGCAAGGAGTAGCTCTTGTCTATTACATATTTGGCTTAAGGAACCTTATCTGTGCTCATTTCAATCTCTGGTTTTATGCAGCACCCCAACTCACCTTTCCCCTTAAGCAAGCATAAGTTGCTTTTCTACATTTGAGACCCTGTTCTGTTTTGTAATTCAGTTCCTGTGTAGCCAAGTTTACATTCCGTGTATTAGTGATATCTTATGATGTTTCTTTTTCTGTGTGACTTATTTCAGTTAGAATCATCATACCTGAATCCACTCATTATGCTGCTATGGGCCTGATGACATAGATTTCATTGCTGAGTGATATTGCATTATACGTAAGTACTACAATTTCTTTATCCATTTTTCACTTTCTGCGATATTGAACTTGTTCCGTAAACGAGGTTCTTGTAAAGAGAGCCATCCGAAACATTGGTGTGGCTGTGTATTTTTGATTTTAATTTCCCTAAGCTATAGGACCATAAGTGGAACTGCCCTAGGCTCTGTTGCTTTGATTTTTAGATGGTTCAGGAAACACCATACACTTCTCCCCAGTGGCTGTTGGCAATTTACATCCTGCCCCTCAGCATAACAAGGCTCCCAGTTCTCCATGGCCTTTCCTGCCTTTCTGGATTTTACACTTTTTACAAATGGCCCTTTTGACCCGGGGGAAGTGAGAATTCATTGTAGTGCAGATTTCCTTTGCAAGCTTGTTTGGTTGGCCAAAAAGTGCGTATGCTTTTTTTCCTGAATATATTCAGGAAAAAACGCATATGCCCTTTTTGGCCTAGTGCATCATTGTCGACGTTCTGCCTCTTTTCCTATGCTTTAAATGCAATTCCAGTCTAACTCCTGAAATCGGTTTCCTGCAATTCTGCCCTGCTTTCAAGTCCTCTTGGCAGCCTTACTTCAGTATATTTTTGGACAATAGCTGTCATTTATAACTCTGCAGGTTTGTGAATTACAGTGCCCCTGAGCTCCTTTCTTCAACTCGCTTTCTTGTGAGCTGGCAGCAACACCGCATGATTGCTTCAGGCCCTAATCTGGTTCCGGCACGGCACGCTGAGGCTTTGCTTAATTGCTCTTCCTGGTGGGAAATGAGAGTTAAATTTGCCCGTCCAGACACCTCCAGCTAGTCTCTCATTGGTCCTCCCTATCCCTGTTCATCTTCCGCAGAAACTGCAAACTGGGCCAAGCAGGAGGTTAAAGGCACTGACTCTCCAAGTTGGGAGAGTGTTAGTAAAGCATCTGGAATGTTGCACCTGAGTACCAGCGGTCGAAAACTGAGACATATTTGAACACGTCTCCCAATCACACGGTTGATCATACTCTGGGTTCCACATGCATGTTTCAGCTGAAGGAAGAATCCCTTAAAGCTGGAGAGTTGAGACCCGTGGAATGGGTACCATGCAATATGACTTCAAAGGGTCTTCATTTGCTCACCGAACCTCTCCAATCCTATCACTGCTGCGTTTATGCCCCTGTACACACGCTTGATTCTCTTTCGGAGACATAGCAATCCATAGGTTTTAAGATACTTACTAGTCAGGTACATTCTTAGGCGTTTAATATGGGGTGTTGAGTCCATTTCGTTGAGCAAGGAGTAGCTCTTGTCTATTCCATATTTGGCTTAAGGAAATTTATCTGTGCTCATTTCAATCTCTGGTTTTATGCAGCACCCCAACTCACCTTTCCCCTTAAGCAAGCATAAGTTGGTTTTCTAAGTTTGAGACCCTCTTCTGTTTTGTAATCCAGTTCCTGTGTAGCCAGGTTTACATTCCGTGTATTAGTGATATCTTATGATGTTTCTTTTTCTGTGTGACTTATTTCAGTGAGAATCATCATACCTGAATCCAGTCGATGCTGCTACGGGCCTGATGACATAGATTTCATTGCTGAGTGATATTGCATTGTACGTAACTACCACAACTTCTTTATCCATTTTTCACTTTCTGCGATATTGAACTTCTACCGTAAATGGGGTTCTTGTAAACAGAGAGGTGCCAAACTTTGGGGTGGCTGTGTCTTTTTGATTTTAATTTCCCTAAGCTATAGGACTATAAGTGGAAGTGCCCTAGGCTCTGTTGCTTTGTTTTTTAGATGTTTCAGGAAACACCATACACTTCTCCCCAGTGGCTGTTGGCAATTTACATTCCATCCATCAGCATAACAATGCTCCCAGTTCTCCATGGCCTGTCCTGCCTTTCTGAATTTTACACTTTTTTCAGATGGCCCTTTTGACCGGGGGGAAGTGAGACTTCATTGTAGTGCAGATTTCCTTTGCAAGCTTGCTTGGTTGGCCAAAAAGGGCGTATGCGTTTTTTCCTGAATATATTCAGGAAAAAACGCATACGCCCTTTTTGGCCAAGTGCATCATTGTCGACGTTCTGCCTCTTTTCCTATGCTTTAAATGCAATTCCAGTCTACCTCCTGAAATCGGTTTCCTGCAATTCTGCCCCGCTTTCAAGTCCTCGTGGCAGACTTACTTCAGTATATTTTTGGACGATAGCTGTCATTTATAACTCTGCAGGTTTGTGAATTACAGTGCCCCTGAGCTCCTTTCTTCAACTCGCTTTCTTGTGAGCTCGCCGCAACACCGCACGATTGCTTCAGGCCCTAATCTGGTTCCGGCACGGCACGCTGAGCCTTTGCTTAATTGCTCTTCCTGGTGGGAAATGAGAGTTAAATTTGCCCGTCCAGACACCTCCAGCTAGTCTCTCATTGGTCCTCCCTATCCCTGTTCATCTTCCGCAGAAATTGCAAACTGGGCCAAGCAGGAGGTTAAAGGCACTGACTCTCCAAGTCGGGAGAGTGTTAGTAAAGCATCTGGAATGTTGCACCTGAGTACCAGCGGTCGAAAACTGAGACATATTGGAACACGTCTCCCAATCACATGATTGATCATACTCTGGGTTCCACATGCATGCTTTAGCTGAAGGAAGAATCCCTTAAACCTGGAGAGTTGAGACCCGTGGAATGGGTACCATGCAATATGACTTCAAAGGGTCTTCATTTGCTCACCGAATCTCTCCAATCCTATCACTGCTGCGTTTATGCCCCTGTACACACGCTTGATTCTCTTTTGGAGACATAGCAATCCATAGGTTTTAAGATACTTACTAGTCAGGTACATTCTGAGGCGTTTAATATGGGGTGTTGAGTCCATTTCATTGAGCAAGGAGTAGCTCTTGTCTATTCCATATTTGGCTTAAGGAAATTTATCTGTGCTCATTTCAATCTCTGGTTTTATGTAGCACCCCAACTCACCTTTCCCCTTAAGCAAGCATAAGTTGGGTTTCTAAATTTGAGACCCTCTTCTGTTTTGTAATCCAGTTCCTGTGTAGCCAAGTTTACATTCCGTGTATTAGTGATATCTTATGATGTTTCTTTTTCTGTGTGACTTATTTCAGTGAGAATCATCAATCCTGAATCCAGTCTATGCTGCTACGGGCCTGATGACATAGATTTCATTGCTGAGTGATATTGCATTGTACGTAACTACCACAACTTCTTTATCCATTTTTCACTTTCTGCGATATTGAACTTCTACCGTAAATGAGGTTCTTGTAAACAGAGAGGTCCCAAACTTTGGGGTGGCTGTGTCTTTTTGATTTTAATTTCCCTAAGCTATAGGACTATAAGTGGAAGTGCCCTAGGCTCTGTTGCTTTGTTTTTTAGATGTTTCAGGAAACACCATACACTTCTCCTGAGTGGCTGTTGGCAATTTTCATCCCGCCCATCAGCATAACAAGGCTCCCAGTTCTCCATGGCCTGTCCTGCCTTTCTGGATTTTACACTTTTTTCACATGGCCCTTTTGACTGCGGGGAAGTGAGACTTCATTGTAGTGCAGATTTCCTTTGCAAGCTTGCTTGGTTGGCCAAAAAGGGCGTATGCGTTTTTTCCTGAATATATGCAGGAAAAAACGCATACGCACTTTTCGGCCAAGTGCATCATTGTCGACGTTCTGCCTCTTTTCCTATGCTTAAATGCAATTCCAGTCTACCTCCTGAAATCGGTTTCCTGCAATTCTGCCCCGCTTTCAAGTCCTCTTGGCAGCCTTACTTCAGTATATTTTTGGACGATAGCTGTCATTCATAACTCTGCAGGTTTGTGATAACAGTGTCCCTGAGCTCCTTTCTTCAACTCGCTTTCTTGTGAGCTGGCCGCAACACCGCAGGATTGCTTCAGGCCCTAATCTGGTTCCGGCACGGCACGCTGAGCCTTTGCTTAATTCCTCTTCCTGGTGGGAAATGAGAGTTAAATTTGCCCGTCCAGACACCTCCAGCTAGTCTCTCATTGGTTCTCCCTATTCCTGTTCATCTTCCGCAGAATTTGCAAACTGGGCCAAACAGGAGGTTAAAGGCACTGACTCTCCAAGTCGGGAGAGTGTTAGTAAAGCATCTGGAATGTTGCACCCGAGTACCAGGGGATGAGAACTGAGACATATTTGAACACGTCTCCCGATCACATGGTTGATCATACTCTGGGTTCCACATGCATGTTTTAGCTGAAGGAAGAATCCCTTAAACCTGGAGAGTTGAGACCCGTGGAATGGGTACCATGCAATATGACTTCAAAGGGTCTTCATTTGCTCACCGAACCTCTCCAATCCTATCACTGCTGCGTTTATGCCCCGGTACTCACGCTTGATTCTCTTTCAGAGACATAGCAATCCATAAGTTTTAAGATACTTACTAGTCAGGTACATTATTAGGCGTTTAATATGTGGTTTTGAGTCCATTTCGTTGATCAAGGAGTAGCTCTTGTCTATTCCATATTTGGCTTAAGGAAATTTATCTGTGCTCATTTCAATCTCTGGTTTTATGCAGCACCCCAACTCACCTTTCCACTTAAGCAAGCATAAGTTGGTTTTCTAAATTTGAGACCATGTTCTGTTTTGTAATCCAGTTCCTGGGTAGCCAAGTTTACATTCCGTGTATTGGTGATATCTTAAGACGTTTCTTTTTCAGTGTTACATATTGTAGTTAGAATCATCATACCTGAATCCACTCATTATGCTGCTATGGGCCTGATGACATAGATTTCATTGCTGAGTGATATTGCATTGTACGTAAGTACCACAACTTCTTTATCCATTTTTCACTTTCTGCGATATTGAACTTGTACCGTAAACGAGGTTCTTGTAAACAGAGCCGTCCAAAACTTTTGGGTGGTTCTGCTTTTTGATTTTAATTTCCCTAAGCTATAGGACCATAAGTGGAAGTGCCCTAGGCTCTGTTGCTTTGTTTTTTAGATGTTTCAGGAAACACCATACACTTCTCCCGAGTGGCTGTTGGCAATTTACATCCCGCCCATCAGCATAACAAGGCTCCCAGTTCTCCTTGGCCTGTCCTGCTTTTCTGGATTTTACACTTTTTACAGATGGCCCTTTTGACCCGGGGGAAGTGAGACTTCATTGTAGTGCAGATTTCCTTTGCAAGCTTGCTTGGTTGGCCAAAAAGGGCGTATGCGTTTTTTCCTGAATATATTCAGGAAAAAACGCATACGCACATTTTGGCCAAGTGCATCATTGTCGACGTTCTGCCTCTTTTCCTATGCTTTAAATGCAATTCCAGTGTAACTCCTGAAATCAGTTTCCTGCAATTCTGCCCCGCTTTCAAGTCCTCTTGGCAGCCTTACTTCAGTATATTTTTGGACGATAGCTGTCATTTATAACTCTGCAGGTTTGTGAATTACAGTGCCCCTGAGCTCCTTTCTTCAGCTCGCTTTCTTGTGAGCTGGCCGCAACACCGCAGGATTGCTTCAGGCCCTAATCTGGTTCCGGCACGGCACGCTGAGGCTTCGGTTAATTCCTCTTCCTGGTGGGAAATGAGAGTTAAATTTGCCCGTCCAGACACCTCCAGCTAGTCTCTCATTGGTTCTCCCTATTCCTGTTCATCATCCGCGGAATTTGCAAACTGGGCCAAACAGGAGGTTAAAGGCACTGACTCTCCAAGTCGGGAGATTGTTAGTAAAGTGTCTAGAATGTTGCACCCGAGTACCAGGGGATGAGAACTGAGACATATTTGAACATGACTCACGATCACACGGTTGATCATAGTCTGGGTTCCAAATGCATGTTTAGCTGAAGGAAGAATCCCTTAAACCTGGAGAGTTGAGACCCGTGGAATGGGTACCATGCAATATGACTTCAAAGGGTCTTCATTTGCTCACCGAACCTCTCCAATCCTATCACTGCTGCGTTTATGCCCCTGTTCTCACGCTTGATTCTCTTTCAGAGACATAGCAATCCATAGGTTTTAAGATACTTACTAGTCAGCTACATTATTAGGCGTTTAATATGGGGTTTTGAGTCCATTTCGTTGAGCAAGGAGTAGCTCTTGTCTATTACATATTTGACTTAAGGAACCTTATCTGTCCTCATTTCAATCTTTGGTTTTTTGCAGCACCCCAACTCACCTTTCCACTTAAGCAAGCATAAGTTGGTTTTCTACATTTGAGACCCTGTTCTGTTTTGTAATCCAGTTCCTGTGTAGCCAAGTTTACATTCCGTGTATTAGTGATATCTTATGATGTTTCATTTTCTGTGTGACTTATTTCAGTTAGAATCATCATACCTGAATCCACTCATTATGCTGCTACGGGCCTGATGACATAGATTTCATTGCTGAGTGATATTGCATTGTACGTAAGTACCACAACTTCTTTATCCATTTTTCACTTTCTGCGATATTGAACTTGTACTGTAAACGAGGTTCTTATAAACAGAGCCGTCCCAAACTTTTGGGTGGCTGTGTCTTTTTGATTTTAATTTCCCTAAGCTGTAGGACCATAAGTGGAAGTGCTCTAGGCTCTGTTGCTTTGTTTTTTAGATGTTTCAGGAAACACCATACAATTATCCCGAGTGGCTGTTGGAAATTTACATCCCGCCCATCAGTATAACAAGGCTCCCAGTTCTCCATGGCCTGTCCTGCCTTTCTGGATTTTACACTTTTTACAGATGGCCCTTTTGACCCGGGGGAAGTGAGACTTCATTGTAGTGCAGATTTCCTTTGCAAGCTTGCTTGGTTGGCCAAAAAGTGCGTATACTGTTTTTCCTGAATATATTCAGGAAAAAACGCATATGCCCTTTTTGGCCTAGTGCATCATTGTCGACGTTCTGCCTCTTTCCCTATGCTTTAAATGCAATTCCAGTCTACCTCCTGAAATCGGTTTCCTGCAATTTTGCCCCGATTTCAAGTCCTCTTGGCAGCCTTACTTCAGTATATTTTTGGAGGATTGCTGTCATTTATAACTCTGCAGGTTTGTGAATTACAGTGCCCCTGAGCTCCTTTCTTCAACTCGCTTTCTTGTGAGCTGGCCGCAACACCGCAGGATTGCTTCAGGCCCTAATCTGGTTCCGGCACGGAACGCTGAGCCTTTGCTTAATTCCTCTTCCTGGTGGGAAATGAGAGTTAAATTTGCCCGTCCAGACACCTCCAGCTAGTCTCTCATTGGTTCTCCCTATTCCTGTTCATCTTCCGCGGAAATTGCAAACTGGGCCAAACAGGAGGTTAAAGGCACTGACTCTCCAAATCGGGAGTGTGTTACTAAAGCGTGTGGAATGTTACACCCGAGTACCAGGGGAGGAGAACTGAGACATATTTGAACACGTCTTCCGATCACACGGTTGATCATACTTTGGGTTTCACATGCATATTTCAGCTGAAGGAAGAATCCCTTAAACCTGGAGTGTTGAGACCCGTGGAATGGGTACCATGCAATATGACTTCAAAGGGTCTTCATTTGCTCACCGAACCTCTCCAATCCTATCACTGCTGCGTTTATGTCCCTGTACTCACGCTTGATTCTCTTTCAGAGACATAGCAATCCATAGGTTTTAACATAATTACTAGTCAGGTACATTATTAGGCATTTAATATGGTGTTTTGAGTGCATTTCGTTGAGCAAGGAGTAGCTCTTGTCTATTCCATATTTGGCTTAAGGAACTTTATCTGTGCTCATTTCAATCTCTGGTTTTATGCAGCACCCCAACTCACCTTTCCCCTTAAGCAAGCATACGTTGCTTTTCTACATTTGAGACCCTGTTCTGTTTTGTAATCCAGTTCCTGGGTAGCCAAGTTTACATTCCGTGTATTAGTGATATCTTATGATGTTTCTTTTTCTGTGTGACTTATTTCAGTTAGAATCATCATACCTGAATCCACTCTATGTTGCTACGGGCCTGATGACATAGATTTCATTGCTGAGTGATATTGCATTGTACGTAAGTACTACAACTTCTTTATCCATTTTTCAATTTCTGCGATATTGAACTTGTACCGTAAACGAGGTTCTTGTAAACAGAGCCATCCCATACTTTGGGGTGGCTGTGTCTTTTTGGTTTTAATTTCCCTAAGCTATAGGACTATAAGTGGAAGTGCCCTAGGCTCTGTTGCTTTGTTTTTTAGATGTTTCAGGAAACACCATACACTTCTCCCGAGTGGCTGTTGGCAATTTACATCCCGCCCGTCAGCATAACAAGGCTCCCAGTTCTCCATGGCCTGTCCTGCCTTTCTGGATTTTACACTTTTTTCAGATGGCCCTTTTGACCGGGGGGAAGTGAGACTTCATTGTAGTGCAGATTTCCTTTGCAAGCTTGCTTGGTTGGCCAAAAAGGGCGTATGCGTTGTTTCCTGAATATATTAAGGAAACAACGCATACGCCCTTTTTGGCCAAGTGCATCATTGTGGACGTTCTGCCTCTTTTCCTATGCTTTAAATGCAATTCCAGTCTACCTCCTGAAATCGGTTTCCTGCAATTCTGCCCAGCTTTCAAGTCCTCTTGGCAGCCTTACTTCAGTATATTTTTGGACGATAGCTGTCATTTATAACTCTGCAGGTTTGTGAATTACAGTGCCCCTGAGCTCCTTTCTTCAACTCGCTTTCTTGTGAGCTGGCCGCAACACCGCAGGATTGCTTCAGGCCCTAATCTGGTTCCGGCACGGCACACTGAGCCTTTGGTTAATTCCTCTTCCTGGTGGGAAATGAGAGTTAAATTTGCCCGTCCAGACACCTCCAGCTAGTCTCTCATTGGTTCTCTCTATTCCTGTTCATCTTCCGCAGAAATTGCAAACTGGGCCAAACAGGAGGTTAAAGGCACTGACTCTCCAAGTCGGAAGAGTGTTAGTAAAGCGTCTGGAATGTTGCACCCGAGTACCAGGGGACGAGAACTGAGACATATTGGAACACGTCTCCCGATCACACGGTTGATCATACTCTGTGTTCCACATGCATGCTTTAGCTGAAGGAAGAATCCCTTAAACGTGGAGAGTTGAGACCCGTGGAATGGGTACCATGCAATATGACTTCAAAGGGTCTTCATTTGCTCACCGAACCTCTCCAATCCTATCACTGCTGCGTTTATGCCCCTGTACACACGCTTCGTTCTCTTTCGGAGACATAGCAATCCATAGGTTTTAAGATACTTACTAGTCAGGTACATTCTTAGGCGTTTAATATGGGGTGTTGAGTCCATTTCGTTGAGCAAGGAGTAGCTCTTGTATATTACATATTTGGCTTAAGGAACTTTATCTGTGCTCATTTCAATCTCTGGTTTTATGTAGCACCCAAACTCACCTTTCCCCTTAAGCAAGCATAAGTTGGTTTTCTAAATTTGAGACCCTCTTCTGTTTTGTAATCCAGTTCCTGTGTAACCAAGTTTACATTCCGTGTATTAGTGATATCTTATGATGTTTCTTTTTCTGTGTGACTTATTTCAGTGAGAATCATCATACGTGAATCCAGTCTATGCTGCTACGGGCCTGATGACATAGATTTCATTGCTGAGTGATATTGCATTGTACGTAACTACCACAACTTCTTTATCCATTTTTCACTTTCTGCGATATTGAACTTCTACCGTAAATGAGGTTCTTGTAAAGAGAGGTCCCAAACTTTGGGGTGGCTGTGTCTTTTTGATTTTAATTTCCCTAAGCTATAGGACCATAAGTGGAAGTGCCCTAGGCTCTGTTCCTCTGTTTTTTAGATGTTTCAGGAAACACCATACACTTCTCCCGAGTGGCTGTTGGCAATTTACATCCCGCCCATCAGCATAACAAGGCTCCCAGTTCTCCATGGCCTGTTCTGCTTTTCTAGATTTTACACTTTTTTCAGATGGCCCTTTTGACCGGGGGGAAGTGAGACTTCATTGTAGTGCAGATTTCCTTTGCAAGCTTGCTTGGTTGGCCAAAAACGGCGTATGCGTTTTTTCCTGAATATATTCAGGAAAAAACGCATACGCCCTTTTTGGCCAAGTGCATCATTGTCGACCTTCTGCCTCTTTTCCTATGCTTTAAATGCAATTCCAGTCTACCTCCTGAAATCGGTTTCCTGCAATTCTGCCCCGCTTTCAAGTCCTCTTGGCAGCCTTACTTCAGTGTATTTTTGGACGATAGCTGTCATTTATAACTCTGCAGGTTTGTGAATTACAGTGCCCCTGAGCTCCTTTCTTCAACTCGCTTTCTTGTGAGCTGGCCGCAACACCGCACGATTGCTTCAGGCCCTAATCTGGTTCCGGCATGGCACGCTGAGCCTTTGCTTAATTGCTACTCCTGGTGGGAAATGAGAGTTAAATTTGCCCGTCCAGACACCTCCAGCTAGTCTCTCATTGGTCCTCCCTATCCCTGTTCATCTTCCGCAGAAATTGCAAACTGGGCCAAGCAGGAGGTTAAAGGCACTGACTCTCCAAGTCAGGAGAGTGTTAGTAAAGCGTCTGGAATGTTGCACCTGAGTACCAGTGGACGAAAACTGAGACATATTTGAACACGTCTCCCAATCACATGGTTGATCATACTCTGGGTTCCACATGCATGTTTCAGCTGAAGGAAGAATCCCTAAAAGCTGGAGCGTTGAGACCCGTGGAATGGGTACCATGCAATATGACTTCAAAGGGTATTCATTTGCTCACCGAACCTCTCCAATCCTATCACTGCTGCGTTTATGCCCCTGTACACACGCTTGATTCTTTTTTGGAGACATAGCAATCCATAGATTTTAAGATACTTACTAGTCAGGTACATTCTTAGGCGTTTAATATGGGGTGTTGAGTCCATTTCGTTGAGCAAGGAGTAGCTCTTGTCTATTCCATATTTGGCTTAAGGAACTTTGTCTGTGCTCATTTCAATCTCTGGTTTTATGCAGCACCCCAACTCACCTTTTCCCTTAAACAAGTATAAGTTGGTTTTCTAAATTTGAGACCCTGTTCTGTTTTGTAATCCAGTTCCTGTGTAGCCAAGTTTACATTCCGTGTATTAGTGATATCTTATGATGTTTCTTTTTCTGTGTGACTTATTTCAGTTAGAATCATCATACCTGAACCCAGTCATTTTCTGCTACAGGCCTGATGACATAGATTTCATTGCTGAGTGATATTGCATTGTATGTAAGTACCACAACTTCTTTATCCATTTTTCACTTTCTGTGATATTGAACTTGTACCATAAACGAGGTTCTTGTAAACAGAGCCGTCCCAAACTTTGGGGTGGCTGTGTGTTTTTGATTTTAATTTCCCTAAGCTATAGGACCATAAGTGTAAGTGCCCTAGGCTCTGTTGCTTTGTTTTTTAGATGTTTCAGGAAACACCATACACTTCTCCCAAGTGGCTGTTGGCAATTTACATCCCGCCCAACAGCATAGCAAGGCTCCCAGTTCTCCATTGCCTTTCCTGCCTTTCTGGATTTTACACTTTTTTCAGATGATCCTTTTGACCAGGTGGGAAGTGAGACTTCAATGTAGTGCAGATTACCTTTGCAAGCTTGCTTGGTTGGCCAAAAAGGGCGTATGCGTTTTTTCCTGTATATATTCAGGAAAAAACGCATACGCCCTTTATGGCCAAGTGCATCATTGTCGACGTTCTGCCTCTTTTCCTATGCTTTAAATGCAATTCCAGTCTACCTTCTGAAATCGGTTTCCTGCAATTCTGCCCCGCTTTCAAGTCCTCTTGGCAGCGTTACTTCAGTATATTTTTGGATGATAGCTGTCATTTATAACTCTGCAGGTTTGTGAATTACAGTGCCACTGAGCTCCTATCTTCAACTCGCTTTCTTGTGAGCTGGCCGGAACACTGCAGGATTGCTTCAGGCCCTAATCTGGTTCCGGCACGGCATGCTGAGCCTTCGGTTAATTCCTCTTCCTGGTGGGAAATGAGAGTTAAATTTGCCCGTCCAGACACCTCCAGCTAGTCTCTCATTGCTTCTCCCTATTCCTGTTCATCTTCCGCAGAAATTGCAAACTGGGCCAAACAGGAGATTAAAGGCACTGACTTTCCAATTCGGGAGAGTGTTAATAAAGCGTTTGGAATGTTGCACCCGAGTAACAGGGTATGAGAACTGAGACATATTTGAACACGTCTCCCAATCACACGGTTGATCATACTCTGGGTTCCACATGCATGTTTTAGCTGAAGGAAGAATCCCTTAAACCTGGAGAGTTGACACCCGTGGAATGGGTACCATGCAATGTGACTTCAAAGGGTCTTCATTTGCTCACCGAACCTCTGCAATCCTATCACTGCTGCGTTTATGCCCCTGTACACACGCTTGGTTCTCTTTCGGAGACATAGCAATTCATAGGTTTTAAGATACTTACTAGTCAGGTACATTCTTAGGCGTTTAATATGGGGTGTTGAGTCCATTTCATTGAGCAAGGAGTAGCTCTTGTGTATTACATATTTGGCTTAAGGAACTTTATCTGTGCTCATTTCAATCTCTGGTTTTATGCAGCACCCCAACTCACCTTTCCCCTTAAGCAAGCATAAGTTGGTTTTCTAAATTTGAGACCCTGTTGTGTTTTGTAATTCAGTGCCTGTGTCGCCAAGTTTACATTCCGTGTATTAGTGATATCTTATGACGTTTCTTTTTCTGTGTGACTTATTTCAGTTAGAATCATCATACCTGAATCCACTCATTATGCTGCTACGGGAATGATGACATAGATTTCATTGCTGAGTGATATTGCATTGTACGTAAGTACCACAACTTCTTTATCCATTTTTCGCTTTCTGCGATATTGAACTTGTACCGTAAACGAGGTTCTTGTAAACAGAGCCGTCCCAAACTTTGGGGTGGCTGTGTCTTTTTGATTTTAATTTCCCTAAGCTATATGACAATAAGTGGAAGTGACCTAGGCTCTGTTGCTTTGTTTTTTAGATGTTTCAGGAAACACCATACACTTCTCCCCAGTGACTGTTGGCAATTTACATCCCGCCCATCAGCATAACAAGGCTCCCAGTTCTCCATGGCCTGTCCTGCCTTTCTGGATTTTACACTTTTTTCAGATGGTCCTTTTGACCGGGAGGGAAGTGAGACTTCAATGTAGTGCAGATTTCCTTTGCAAGCTTGCTTGGTTGGCCAAAAAGTGCGTATGCGTTTTTTCCTGAATATATTCAGGAAAAAACGCATACGCCCTTTTTGGCCAAGTGCATCATTGTCGACGTTCTGCCTCTTTTCCTATGCTTTAAATGCAATTCCAGTTTACCTCCTGAAATCGGTTTCCTGCAATTCTGCCCCGCTTTCAAGTCCTCTTGGCAGGCTTACTTCAGTATATTTTTGGACGATAGCTGTCATTTATAACTCTGCAGGTTTGTGAATTACAGTGCCCCTGAGCTCCTTTCTTCAACTCGCTTTCTTGTGAGCTGGCCGCAACACCGCAGGATTGCTTCAGGCCCTAATCTGGTTCCGGCACGACACGCTGAGCCTTTGGTTAATTCCTCTTCTTGGTGGGAAATGAGAGTTAAATTTGCCCATCCAGACACCTCCAGCTAGTCTCTCATTGGTTCTCCCTATTCCTGTTCATCTTCCGCAGAAATTGCAAACTGGGCCAAACAGGAGGTTAAAGGCACTATCTCTCCAAGTCGGGAGAGTGTTAGTAAAGCATCTGCAATGTTGCACCCGAGTACCAGGGGACGAGAACTGAGACATATTGGAACACGTCTCCCGATCACATGATTGATCATACTCTGGGTTCCACATGCATGCTTTAGCTGAAGGAAGAATCCCTTAAAGCTGGAGAGTTGAGACCCGTGGAATGGGTACCATGCAATATGACTTCAAAGGTTCTTCATTTGCTCACCGAACCTCTCAAATCCTATCACTGCTGCGTTTATGCCCCTGTTCTCACGCTTGATTCTCTTTCAGAGACATAGCAATCCATAGGTTTTAAGATACTTACAGTCAGGTACATTATTAGGCATTTAATATGGGGTTTTGAGTCCATTTCGTTGAGCCAGGAGTAGCTCTTGTCTATTGCATATTTGGCTTAAGGAACATTATCTGTGCTCATTTCAATATCTGGTTTTATGCAGCACCCCAACTCACCTTTCCCCTTAAGCAAACATAAGTTGGTTTTCTAAATTTGAGACCCTGTTCTGTTTTGTAATCCAGTTCCTGTGTAGCCAAGTTTACATTCCGTGTATTAGTGATATCTTATGATGTTTCATTTTCTGTGTGACTTATTTCAGTTAGAATCATCATACCTGAATCCACTCATTATGCTGCTACGGGAATGATGACATAGATTTCATTGCTGAGTGATATTGCATTGTACGTAAGTACCACAACTTCTTTATCCATTTTTCACTTTCTGCGATATTGAACTTGTACTGTAAACGAGGTTCTTATAAACAGAGCCGTCCCAAACATTTGGGTGGCTGTGTCTTTTTGATTTTAATTTCCCTAAGCTGTAGGACCATAAGTGGAAGTGCCCTAGGCTCTGTTGCTTTGTTTTTTAGATGTTTCATGAAACACCATACACTTCTCCCGAGTGGCTGTTGGAAATTTACATCCTGAACATCAGCATAACAAGGCTCCCAGTTCTCCATGGCCTGTCCTGCCTTTCTGGATTTTACACTTTTTACAGATGGCCCTTTTGACCCGGGGGAAGTGAGACTTCATTGTAGTGCAGATTTCCTTTGAAAGCTTGCTTGGTTGGCCAAAAAGTGCGTATGCTTTTTTTCCTGAATATATTCAGGAAAAAACGCATATGCCCTTTTTGGCCTAGTGCATCATTGTCGACGTTCTGCCTGTTTTCCTATGCTTTAAATGCAATTCCAGTCTACCTCCTGAAATCGGTTTCCTGCAATTCTGCCCCGCTTTCAAGTCCTCTTGGAAACCTTACTTCAGTATATTTTTGGACGATAGCTGTCATTTATAACTCTGCAGATTTGTGAATTACAGTGCCCCTGAGCTCCATTCTTCAACTCGCTTTCTTGTGAGCTGGCCGCAACACCGCAGGAATGCTTCAGGCCCTAATCTGGTTCCGGCACGGAACGCTGAGCCTTTGCTTAATTCCTCTTCCTGGTGGGAAATGAGAGTTAAATTTGCCCGTCCAGACATCTCCAGCTAGTCTCTCATTGGTTCTCCCTATTCCTGTTCATCATCCGCGGAATTTGCAAACTGGGCCAAAGAGGAGGTTAAAGGCACTGACTCTCCAAGTCGGGAGAGTGTTAGTAAAGTGTCTAGAATGTTGCACCCGAGTACCAGGGGATGAGAACTGAGACATATTTGAATATGACTCACGATCACATGGTTGATCATAGTCTGGGTTCCAAATGCATGTTTAGCTGAAGGAAGAATCCCTTAAACCTGGAGAGTTGAGACCCGTGGAATGGGTACCATGCAATATGACTTCATAGGGTCTTCATTTGCTCACCGAACCTCTCCAATCCTATCACTGCTGCGTTTATGCCCCTGTTCTCACGCTTGATTCTTTTTCCGAGACATAGCAATCCATAGGTATTAAGATACTTACTGTCAGGTACATTATTAGGCGTTTAATATGGTGTTTTGAGTCCATTTCGTTGAGCAAAGAGTAGCTCTTGTCTATTCCATATTTGGCTTAAGGAACTTTATCTCTGCTCATTTCAATCTCTGGTTTTATGCAGCACCCCAACTCACCTTTCCCCTTAAGCAAGCATAAGTTGGTTTTCTAAATTTGAGACCCTGTTCTGTTTTGTAATCCAGTTCCTGTGTAGCCAAGTTTACATTCCATGTATTAGTGATATCTTATGATGTTTCTTTTTCTGTGTGACTTATTTCAGTTAGAATTATCATACCTGAATCCACTCTATGCTGCTAGGGGCCTGATGACATAGATTTCATTGCTGAGTGATATTGCATTGTACGTAAGTACCACAACTTCTTTATCCATTTTTCACTTTCTGCGATATTGAACTTGTACCGTAAACGAGGTTCTTGTAAACAGAGCCGTCCCAAACTTTGGGGTGACTGTGTCTTTTTGATTTTAATTTCCCTAAGCTATAGGACCATAAGTGGAAGTGCCCTAGGCTCTGTTGCTTTGTTTTTTAGATGTTTCAGGAAACACCATACACTTCTCCTGAGTGGCTGTTGGCAATTTTCATCCCGCCCATCAGCATAACAAGGCTCCCAGTTCTCCATGGCCTGTCCTGCCTTTCTGGATTTTACACTTTTTTCACATGGCCCCTTTGACCGGGGGGAAGTGAGACTTCATTGTAGTGCAGATTTCCTTTGCAAGCTTGCTTGGTTGGCCAAAAAGGGCGTATGCGTTTTTTCCTGAATATATTCAGGAAAAAACGCATACGCCCTTTTTGGCCAAGTGCATCATTGTCGACCTTCTGCCTCTTTTCCTATGCTTTAAATGCAATTCCAGTCTACCTCCTGAAATCGGTTTCCTGCAATTCTGCCCAGCTTTCAAGTCCTCTTGGCAGCCTTACTTCAGTATATTTTTGGACGATAGCTGTCATTTATAACTCTGCAGGTTTGTGAATTACAGTGCCCCTGAGCTCCTTTCTTCAACTCGCTTTCTTGTGAGCTGGCCGCAACACCGCAGGATTGCTTCAGGCCCTAATCTGGTTCCGGCACGGCACGCTGAGCCTTTGGTTAATTCCTCTTCCTGGTGGGAAATGAGAGTTAAATTTGCCCGTCCAGACACCTCCAGCTAGTGCCTCATTGGTCCTCCCTATCCCTGTTCATCTTCCGCAGAAATTGCAAACTGAGCCAAACAGGAGGTTAAAGGCACTGACTCTCCAAGTCGGGAGAGTCTTAGTAAAGCATGTGGAATGTTGCACCCGAGTACCAGGGGACAAGAACTGAGACATATTTGAACCCGTCTCCCGATCACATGGTTGATCATACTCCGGGATCCACATGCATGTTTTAGCTGAAGGAAGAATCCCTTAAGCCTGGAGAGTTGAGACCCGTGGAATGGGTACCATGCAATATGACTTCAAAGGGTCTTCATTTGCACACCGAACCTCTCCAATCCTATCACTGCTGCGTTTATGCCCCGGTACTCACGCTTGATTCTCTTTCAGAGACATAGCAATCCATAGGTTTTAAGATACTTACTGTCAGGTACATTATTAGGCGTTTAATATGGGGTTTTGAGTCCATTTCGTTGAGCAAGGAGTAGCTCTTGTCTATTCCATATTTGGCTTAAGGAACTTTATCTGTGCTCATTTCAATCTCTGGTTTTATGCAGCACCCCAACTCACCTTTCCCCTTAAACAAGCATAAGTAGGTTTTCTAAATTTGAGACCCTCTTCTGTTTTGTAATCCAGTTCCTGTGTAGCCAAGTTTACATTCCGTGTATTAGTGATATCTTATGATGTTTCTTTTTCTGTGTGACTTATTTCAGTTAGAATCATCATACCTGAATCCACTCATTATGCTGCTATGGGCCAGATGACATAGATTTCATTGCTGAGTGATATTACATTGTACGTAAGTACCACAATTTCTTTATCCATTTTTCACTTTCTGCGATATTGAACATGTACCGTAAACGAGGTTCTTGTAAACAGAGCCATCCCAAACTTTGGGGTGGCTGTGTCTTTTTTATTTTAATTTCCCTAAGCTATAGGACCATAAGTGGAAGTGCCCTAGGCTCTGTTGCTTTGTTTTTTAGATGTTTCAGGAAACACCATACACTTCTCCCGAGTGGCTGTTGGCAATTTACATCCCGCCCATCAGCATAACAAGGCTCCCAGTTCTCCATGGCCTGTCCTGCCTTTCTGGATTTTACACTTTTTACAGATGGCCCTTTTGACCCGGGGGAAGTGAGACTTCATTGTAGTGCAGATTTCCTTTGCAAGCTTGCATGGTTGGCCAAAAAGTGCGTATGCATTTTTTCCTGAATATATTCAGGAAAAAACGCATATGCCCTTTTTGGCCTAGTGCATCATTGTCGATGTTCTGCCTCTTTTCCTATGCTTTAAATGCAATTCCAATCTAACTCCTGAAATCGGTTTCCTGCAATTCTGCCCAGCTTTCAAGTCCTCTTGGCAGCCTTACTTCAGTATATTTTTGGACGATAGCTGTCATTTATAACTCTGCAGGTTTGTGAATTCCAGTGCCCCTGAGCTCCTCTCTTCAGCTCGCTTTCTTGTGAGCTGTCCGCAACACCGCAGGATTGCCTCAGGCCCTAATCTTGTTCCGGCACGGCACGCTGAGCCTTTGGTTAATTCCTCTTCCTGGTGGGAAATGAGAGTTAAATTTGCCCGTCCAGACACCTCCAGCTAGTCTCTCATTGGTTCTCCCTATTCCTGTTCATCATCCGCGGAATTTGCAAACTGGGCCAAACAGGAGGTTAAAGGCACTGACTCTCCAAGTCGGGAGAGTGTTAGTAAAGTGTCTGGAATGTTGCACCCGATAACCAGGGGTTGAGAACTGAGACATGTTTGAACATGACTCACGATCACACGGTTGATCATAGTCTGGGTTCCAAATGCATGTTTAGCTGAAGGAAGAATCCCTTAAACCTGGAGAGTTGAGACCCGTGGAATGGGTACCATGCAATATGACTTCAAAGGGTCTTCATTTGCTCACCGAACCTCTCCAATCCTATCACTGCTGCGTTTATGGCGCTGTACTCACGCTTGATTCTCTTTCAGAGACATAGCAATCCATAGGTTTTAAGATACTTACTGTCAGGTACATTATTAGGCGTTTAATATGGGGTTTTGAGTCCATTTCGTTGAGCAAGGATTAGCTCTTGTCTATTCCATATTTGGCTTAAGGAACTTTATCTGTGCTCATTTCAATCTCTGGTTTTATGCAGCACCCCAACTCACCTTTCCCCTTAAGCAAGCATAAGTTGGTTTTCTAAATTTGAGACCCTGTTCTGTTTTGTAATCCAGTTCCTGTGTAGCCAAGTTTTCATTCCGTGTATTAGTGATATCTTATGAAGTTTCTTTTTCTGTGTGAATTATTTCAGTTAGAATCATCACACCTGAATCCACTCATTATGCTGTTACGGGCCTGATGACATAGATTTCATTGCTGAGTGATATTGAATTGTACGTAAGTACGACAACTTCTTTATCCATTTTTCGCTTTCTGCGATATTGAACTTGTACCGTAAACTAGGTTCTTGTAAACAGAGCCATCCAAAACTTTGGGGTGGCTGTGTCTTTTTGATTTTAATTTCCCTAAGCTATAGGACCATAAGTGGAAGTGCCCTAGGCTGTGTTGCTTTGTTTTTTAGATGTTTCAGGAAACACCATACACTTCTCCCGAGTGGCTGTTGGCAATTTACATCCCGCCCATCAGCATAACAAGGCTCCCAGTTCTCCATGGCCTGTCCTGCCTTTCTGGATTTTACACTTTTTTCAGATGGCCCTTTTGACCGGGGGGAAGTGAGACTTCATTGTAGTGCAGATTTCCTTTGCAAGCTTGCTTGGTTGGCCAAAAAGGGCGTATGCGTTTTTTCCTGAATATATTCAAGAAAAAACGCATACGCCCTTTTTGGCCAAGTGCATCATTGTCTACGTTCTGCCTCTTTTCCTATGCTTTAAATGCAATTCCAGTCTACCTCCTGAAATCGGGTTCCTGCCATTCTGCCCTGCTTTCTAGTCCTCTTGGCAGCCTTACTTCAGTATATTTTTGGAGGATAGCTGTCATTTATAACTCTGCAGGTTTGTGAATTACAGTGCCCCTGAGCTCCTTTCTTCAACTCGCTTTCTTGTGAGCTGTCCGCAACACCGCAGGACTGCTTCAGGCCCTAATCTGGTTCCAGCACGGCACGCTGAGCCTTTGGTTAATTCCTCTTCCTGGTGGGAAATGAGAGTTAAATTTGCCCGTCCAGACACCTCCAGCTTGTCTCTCATCGGTTCTCCCTATTCCTGTTCATCTTTTGCAGAAATTTCAAACTGGGCCAAACAGGAGGTGAAAGGCACTGACTCTGCAAGTCGTCAGAGTGTTAGTAACGCATCTGGAATCTTGCACCCGAGTACCAGGGGACGAGAACTGAGACATATTTGAACACGTCTCCCGATCACATGGTTGATCATACTCTGGGATCCACATGCATGTTTTAGCTGAAGGAAGAATCTCTTAAACCTGGAGAGTTGAGACCCGTGGAATGGGTACCAAGCAATATGCCTTCAAAGGGTCTTCATTTGCTTACCAAACTTCTCCAATCCTATCACTACGGCGTTTATGCCCCTGTACACACGCTTGTTTCTCTTTAGGAGACATAGCAATCCATAGATTTTAAGATACATACTAGTCAGATACATTCTTAGGCGTTTAATATGGGGTGTTGAGTCCATTTCGTTGAGCAAGGAGTAGCTCTTGTCTATTACATATTTGGCTTAAGGAAATTTATCTATGCTCATTTCAATCTCTGGTTTTATGCAGCACCCCAACTCACCTTTCCACTTAAGCAAGCATAAGTTGGTTTTCTAAATTTGAGACCATGTTCTGTTTTGTAATTCAGTTCCTGTGTCGCCAAGTTTACATTTCGTGTATTGGTGATATCTTATGATGTTTCTTTTTCTGTGTTACATATTGTAGTTAGAATCATCATACCTAAATCCACTCATTATGCTGCTACGGGCCTGATGACATAGATTTAATTGCTGAGTGATATTGCATTGTACGTAAGTACCACAACTTCTTTATCCATTTTTCACTTTCTGCGATATTGAACTTGTACCGTAAACGAGGTTCTTGTAAACAGAGCCGTCCCAAACTTTGGGGTGGCTGTGTCTTTTTGATTTTAATTTCCCTAAGCTATAGGACCATAAGTGGAAGTGCCTTAGGCTCTGTTGCTTTGTTTTTTAGATGTTTCAGGAAACACCATACACTTCTCCCCATTGGCTGTTGGCAATTTACATCCGGCCCATCAGCATAACAAGTCTCCCAGTTCTCCATGGCCTGTCCTGCCTTTCTGGATTTTACACTTTTTTCAGATGGCCCTTTTGACCGGGGGAAAGTGAGATTTCTTTGTAGTGCAGATTTCCTTTTCAAGCTTCCTTGGTTGGCCAAAAAGTTCGTAGAAGTTTTTTCCTGAATACATTCAGGAAAAAACGCATACGCCCTTTTTTGCCAAGTGTATCATTGTCGACGTTCTGCCTCTTTTCCTATGCTTTAAATGCAATTCCAGTCTACCTCCTGAAATCGGTTTCCTGAAATTCTGCCGTGCTTTCAAGTCGTCTTGGCAGGCTTACTTCAGTATATTTTTGGACGATAGCTGTCATTTATAACTCTGCAGGTTTGTGAATTACAGTGCCCCTGCGCTCCTTTTTTCAACTCGCTTTCTTGTGAGATGGCCACAACACCGCAGGATTGCTTCAGGCCCTAATCTGGTTCCGGCACGGCACACTGAACCTTTGGTTAATTCCTCTTCCTGTTGGGAAATGAGAGTTAATTTTGCCAGTCCAGACACCTCCAGCTGGTCTCTCATTGGTTCTCCCTATTCCTGTTCATCTTCCGCAGAAATTGCAAACTGGGCCAAACAGGAGGTTAAAGGCACTGACTCTCCAAGTCGGGAGCGTGTTAGTAAAGCCTCTGGAATGTTGCACCCGAGTACCAGGGAACGAGAACTGAGACATATTGGAACACGTCTCCCGATCACACGGTGGATCATACTCTGGGTTCCACATGCATGTTTTAGCTGAAGGAAGAATCCCTTAAACCTGGAGAGTTGAGACCCGTGGAATGGGTACCATGCAATATGACTTCAAAGGGTCTTCATTGGCTCACCGAAAGTCTCCAATCCTATGACTGCAGCGTTTATGCCCCTGTACACATGCTTGATTCTCTTTCGGAGACATAGCAATCCATAGGTTTTAAGATACTTACTAGTCAGGTACATTCTTAGGCATTTAATAGGGGGTGTTGAGTCCATTTCCTTGAGCAAGGAGTAGCTCTTGTCTATTACATGTTTGGCTTAAGGAACTTTTTCTGTGCTCATGTCAATCTCTGGTTTTATGCAGCACCCAAACTCACCTTTCCTCTTAAGCAAGCATAAGTTGGTTTTCTAAATTTGAGACCCTGTTCTGTTTTGTAATTGAGTTCCTGTGTATCCAAGTTTACATTCAGTGTATTAGTGATATCTTATGATGTTTCTATTTCTGTGTGACTTATTTCAGTTAGAATCATCATACCTGAATCCACTCATTATGCTGCTACGGGCCTGATGACATAGATTTCATTGCTGAGTGATATTGCATTGTACGTAAGTACCACAACTTCTTTGTCCATTTTTCACTTTCTGCGATATTGAACTTGTACCGTAAACTAGGTTCTTGTAAACAGAGCCATCCAAAACTTTGGGGTGGCTGTGTCTTTTTGATTTTAATTTCCCTAAGCTATAGGACCATAAGTGGAAGTGCCCTAGGCTCTGTTGCTTTGTTTTTTAGATGTTTCAGGAAACACCATACACTTCTCCCGAGTGGCTGTTGGCAATTTACATCCTGCCCATCAGCATAACAAGGCTCCCAGTTCTCCATGGCCTGTCCTGCCTTTCTGGATTTTACACTTTTTTCAGATGGCCCTTTTGACCGGGGGGAAGTGAGACTTCATTGTAGTGCAGATTTCCTTTGCAGGCTTGCTTGGTTGGCCAAAAAGGGCGTATGCGTTTTTTCCTGAATATATTCAGGAAAAAACGCATACGCCCTTTTTGGCCAAGTGCATCATTGTGGACGTTCTGCCTCTTTTCCTATGCTTTAAATGCAATTCCAGTCCACCTCCTGAAATTGGTTTCCTGCAATTCTGCCCCGCTTTCAAGTCCTCTTGGCAGCCATACTTCAGTATATTTTTGGACGATAGCTGTCATTTATAACTCTGCAGGTTTGTGAATTACAGTGCCCCTGAGCTCCTTTCTTCAACTCGCTTTCTTGTGAGCTGGCCGCAACACCGCAGTATTGCTTCAGGCCCTAATCTAGTTCCACCACGGCACGCTGAGCCTTTGGTTAATTCCTCTTCCTGGTGGGAAATGAGAGTTAAATTTGCCCGTCCAGACACCTCCAGCTAGTCTCTCATTGGTTCTCCATATTCCTGTTCATCTTCCGCAGAAATTGCAAACTGGGCCAAACAGGAGGTTAAAGGCACTGATTCTCCAAGTCGGGAGAGTGTTAATAAAGCGTCTGGAATGTTGCACCCGAGTACCAGGGGACGAGAACTGAGACATATTTCAACACGTCTCCCGATCACACGGTTGATCATACTCTGGGTTCCACATGCATGTTTTAGCTGAAGGAAGAATCCCTTAAACCTGGAGAGTTGAGACCCGTGGAATGGGTACCATGCAATATGACATCAAAGGGTCTTCATTTGCTCACCGAACCTCTCCAATCCTATCACTGCTGCGTTTATGCCCCTGCACACATGCTTGATTCTCTTTCAGAGACATAGCAATCCATAGGTTTTCAGATACTTACTTGTTAGGTACATTCTTAGGTGTTTAATATGGGGTGTTGAGTCCATTTCGTTGAACAAGGAGTAGCTCTTGTCTATTACATATTTGGCTTAAGGAACTTTATCTGTGCTCATTTCAATCTGTGGTTTTATGCAGCACCCCAACTCACCTTTCCCCTTAAGCAAGCATAAGTTGGTTTTCTAAATTTGAGACCCTCTTCGTCTTTGTAAACCAGTTCCTGTGTAGCCAAGTTTACATTCCGTGTATTAGTGATATCTTATGATGTTTCTTTTTCTGTGTGACTTATTTCAGTTAGAATCATCATACCTGAATCCACTCATTATGCTGCTATTGGCCTGATGACATAGATTTCATTGCTGAGTGATATTGCATTGTACGTGAGTACCACAACTTCTTTATCCATTTTCCACTTTCTGCGATATTGAACTTGTACCATAAACGCGGTTGTTGTAAACAGAGTTGTCCCAAACTTTTGGGTGGCTGTGTCTTTTTGATTTTAATTTCCCTAATCTATAGTACCATAAGTGGAAGTGCCCTAGGCTCTGTTGCTTTGTTTTTTACATGTTTCAGGAAACACCATACACTTCTCCCGAGTGGCTGTTGGCAATTTACATCCCGCCCATCAGCATAACAAGGCTCCCAGTTCTCCATGGCCTGTCCTGCCTTTCTGGATTTTACACTTTTTTCAGATGGCCCTTTTGACCAGTGGGAAGTGAGACTTCATTGTAGTGCAGATTTCCTTTGCAAGCTTGCTTGGTTGGCCAAAAAGGGCGTATGCGTTTTTTCCTGAATATATTCAGGAAAAAACGCATACGCCCTTTTTGGCCAAGTGCATCATTGTGGACGTTCTGCCTCTTTTCCTATGCTTTAAATGCAATTCCAGTCTACCTCCTGAAATCGGTTTCCTGCAATTCTGCCTTGCCTCCAATGCCTCTTCATAGCCTTACCTCAATATATTTTTTGAAAATAGTTGGCCTTTATAACTCTGCAGGTTTTTGAATTGCAGTGGCCCTTAGCTCCATTTTTCTGCTCTTATTTTTGTAATCTTGCCTCATAACCACAGGATTCCTTCAGGCCCTATTCTACTTCTGGGGCACCTTGCTGTGCCTTTGGTTTATTCTTCTTACTGATGTGAAATTAGACTGACATGTGCCCATTGAAACTACTACAGCTAGTTTCTCACTGGTTCCCCCTATTCCCATTCATCCTCCGCACTAACTGCAGACTGTGCGATACTAGAACTTAAAGGCATTGACTCTCCATGTGGGGATATTGTTAGTAAAGTGGCTGGAATGTCGATCCGGAGTCCCAGGAGAGGAAAAATGAGGTGCGTTTTAGAAACCTTTCCCGATCATATGGTATACCAGTCGCTGGGTTTCCCAAGCATGGTTTAGCTGTAGGAAGATTCCCTTCAACCTGGAGTTTTGGGACCCTTGGAATGAGTAGCATGAAGTATTGCATTAAACTTTTGGCAGTTGCTCACCAAAGCTCACCAATCCTCTCAGCCCCAAGTGTGCAGCCTTATGTCTTATCCAGCTGTGGGTTTATATGTGGTCAATCCAGGTTGCATCACAGCCCCTGAGCAAATTTTGTAAGAATTTTTCTCTCTTTCATTGTTTCTGCATTTTGTTTTTAAAATTTATTTCTATAATGGGGTTTAGCTCATTTTCACTGCTGTGTTTGTGCCACTCTGCACACACTTGATTCCCTTATGGAGATATATCAATACATGGGTTTTAAGATTCTTATTACTCAGATATATTTCTCTGCGGTGTATAGGGTGTGTTGAGGCCAGTTCATTGAGCAAGGTGTAGATCTTGTCTAATATCTATTTGGTTTATTGAACGGTATCTGTGCTAATTTCAAACTCTGGTTTAATGCATCACCCCACCTCTCCTTTCCCCTTAAGCTGACATAAGTGTGTTTTCTAAATGTGAGACACTGTTCTGTTCTGTAATTCATTTCTTGTGCAGCCATATTTACCCTCCCTCTATAAGTGATATCTTATGATATGTTTCTTTTTCTGTTTGACTTATTTCAAGTAGTATTATCGGACCTAAATCCACTCTTTATCCTTCTACTAGCCTTATTACCTTGATTTCATGGTGAAGAGATATTCCATTGTACATAAGTACCACATCTTCTTTATCCATTGTTCTCTTTCCTGGGATATTTAAGGTGTACTGAAGTTGAGGTTCTTGTAAACAGAGTAGCCCTAAACTGTGGTGTGCTTGTGTCTTGTTGATTTTTAGACTTCCCTAGATATACTCCCATGATTGGAAGTGTCCTATGCTCTGTAGCTCTGTTTTTTAGATGATTTAGGAACCACCATACACTTCTCCAGAGTGGCTCTCGGCAGTTCACACACTGCCCATCAGCGTATAAAGGCTCCCTGTTCTCCATGGCCTGTCCTGCATTTCTGGTTTTTACAATTTTTTAGGATGGCCCTTTTGACCGGTGGGAAATGAGATTTCTTTGTTGTGCACATTTGCATTGCTTGCTTGCTTCGTTGCCCATAAAGTGCGTATGCGTTTTTTCCTGGATATAATCAGGAAAAAACGCATACGCCCTTTTGGGCCAACTGCATCATTGTCGAAATTCTGCCGCTTTTCATGTGCTTTAAAGACGAGTCCAATCTATCTCTTGAAATCTGTTTCTTGCAATTCTGTCTTGCATTCAGATCCTCTTCTTTGCCTTACCTCAACATATTTTTGGACGTTAGTTTTCATTTATAACTCTGCAGGTTTGTGAATTGCAGTGACCCTGAGCTCCATTTTTTAAGTTGCTCTTTTGTGAGCTGGCCTCAAACCCACAGGATTGCTTCAGGCCCTATTTTGGCTCCGGCGAGGCGGGCTGAGCCTTTTTTCAATTCTTATTCTTAATGGGAAATTAGAGTGATATGTGCCCGTCCAAACCCCTACAACTATTCTCTCATTGGTTCCCCCTCTTCCCGTTCATCCTCCTCACAATTTGCAAAATGTGTGAAACAGAAGTTGAAATGTGCTGATTCTCCAAGTGGGCAGATTCTAAGTAACGTGGCTGGAATGGTGAACAGGAGCACCAGGAGAGGATAAATGAGCTGCATTTTAGACACATCTCCCGATCACATGGTGTACAGTCCTCTGGGTTTTCCATGCATGTTTTAGCTGTAGGAAGATCCCTTGAACCTGCAGATTTGGGACCCATTGAATGGGTACCAGGTAGTATTACTTTAAAGGGTGTGCATTTCCTCACCCAACCTCACATTTCTCTTAGTGCAAACAGTTTCCAGCCTTATGTCTCATCCTGCTGTGGGTCTAGATGTGTTCAATCCATGTTGCATCACCGTCCCTGAGGAAAAGTTGTAAGAGGTTTTCTCTGTCTCTCTGTCGTTTATTTTTTTCAATTTATTACTATATTGGTTACAGCTGATTTTCAAAGCTCTGTTTCTTGCTGCTGTACATCCACTTGATTCACGTACAGAGAGACATCAGTAAATTCTTTTTCAGATTCTTACCAGTCGTATATATTCTTTTCCGGTGACTTGAGTGTGCTGAGTGCAGTTCTTTTAGCTACCGTGTGGGCCTTGTTGATTATCAGTTTGGTATTTGGAATGGTATCTTTGCTAATTTCAACCTCCTGGATGATGCCTCACCCCTCCCCACCTTTCCCGTTTAGCAGCCTTATGCGTGTTTTCTACATATTTGACTATGTTTTTGTTTTGTAATTTATTTCATGTGTAGCCATTTTGGATTCCACCTTTAAGTGATATCTTATGATATGTGTCTTTTTCTTTTTGAATTATGTCACTTAGAAAGATCATACGTAACTCCTCCGGAGTTGTTACAACTGGCCATAGTTCATTGATTTCCAGGCTGAATAATATTCCACTCTACCTAAGTACCACATCTCTATCCATTTTTTCCCTCCAGAGACATTTAAGTTATATCCTAGTCGAGGATCTTTTAAACAGAGAGGGGGTAAACATTGGGGTGCCTGTGTCCTCTCAATTTTTGTTTTTCCCAAGATATACGCCCATGAGTGCAAGTGCCCTATGCTCTGTAGCTCATTTTTTAGATGCTTTAGTAAACACAATACACTTCTCCAGAATGGCCGTTGGCAATATACATTTCCACTATAAGTCTCACAGGGCTCCCTCTTCTCCTTGCCCTGTCCTGCATTTCTGTTGTTTACGCTTTATGAGGATGGCTCTTCTGACTGATGCGAAGTGATATCTTTTGTAGTATTGACTTCCAGTGCCCACCTGTTTGCTTGGCTAAAAAAGTGTATGCCCTTTTCTTGAATATATACAGAAAAAAATGCATACACCCTTTTTGGCCAACTGCAATGTTGGCAATGTTCAGCTCCTTTTCTTGTGCTTAATGGCGAGTCCTTTCTACCTCCTCAGATCCCTTTCCTGCCATTCTCCCTTGCTTACAAGTCCTTTTCTCTGACTTTCCTCAAGACATTTTTCAGTGATGGATATTTTCAACTCTGCAGTTTCGTGAATTTTACTGCCCCTGAGTTCCATTGTTCAACTTGTGTTTATGGGAACTGGCCACAAAGCAGCGGGATTTCCTCAAGCCCTATACTGTTTCCATGGGCAACCCTAGCCTTTGGTCAGTTCGTCTTCCTGATTGGAAATTAGAGTGACATGTGCCTGTCTGAACACCTAGGACTTGTCTCTCATTGTTCTTCATCCTTCCGCTTCATCCTCTGGACAAATTCCAAACTGTACACAACAGGATGTTGACAGTGCTGACATCTCCAAGTGGGGAGACTGTTAGTAAAGACGCTGGAGGGGTGAACCCGAGCACCAGGAGATGAGGAGATGAGATGCCTTTTCCAAACTCTTCCCGATCAGACGGTATACCATCCTCTGGGTGTGACAGACATGTTTTAGCAGTAGGAAGAGTCCCATTCATGTAAGGAGAACATCAGGGCTTTTTCAAAATCAGTGTCTCCCCGAAACACAAACTGGGGAATTTTTTAAGCTACGGCTACACATATGTTCATTAAGGGCCTTGGGAAGTAGGCAGAGTCCAAACTTTAGATGATTGAAGTCTTCAGGGTCAGAAGCACTCACCACCAGCTTCCCTTAGGTTACACTTTAACTGTCATTGATAGATGATGTCAGTAAAAATATCTATTCTTTTTCAGATTATTTCCCCTTATAGCTTATTGCAAAATGTTGAGTGTAGTTCCCTGTGCTATACAGTAGTTCCTTGTTGATGATCTATTTTATACATAGCAGTGTGTATGTGTTAATCCCAAACTGTTAATTTATCCCTCCTCCCACCTTTCCCCTTTGGTAATAATAAATTATAAGATTTTATACTTCTCAGAAATGGGGGAGCTGAAAGAGAGGTATCATTTTCAATGGAAAAGCATTTAAAACAAGATTGAAGCTTTAACCAAGATTATTAGATGTACATCCTTGGAAAGAAATCACTTCGTTTCTCTAATATTGACCTGACAAATAAGACAAACCTTTTCACTGAACTTGCTTATAATAAAGTGATGGAAATATCAAATGGAAGTGTTAGAAACATCTTATTTTACCCGAGCCTTATACACTGTTCTATGTTAACTACAGTTTGGCTCACACATCTGTTCATTGAGGTTACAATAGTCTCAATTTCTGTTACTGATCCTCCAGAGTGGACCCCAACAAGTGTCCCCCTGCCCAGTGTCATTGGGGCCAACAGATCGAGACTGAGTTTGGTTCACAAGCAAAGGAAACTTTATATTTTGATCAGAGAATGGAGAGGTGAGAGCATGCACTACCCCCTGGGCTGTGGGCTGGGCTGCTGTGTAGAGATCCTGTCAGAGTCAGTGGGAGGGAGGGGGCGGAGCTCTCGAGGGCCGGGTTGGCTGCAGCTCAGGCTCTGTATCGCGGAGTCTGCACTGGGCCCCAGGAGCTGAGGTGTCGTCCCAGCCATTCTGCACTAGGAAATCTGGTCTGAAGTGCCGGGTGTGGAACCTCTGCATGCGGGACCCTAGGAGCACATGAAATTAGACAAAGCACAAAGGATAAAAAAGGTTAGACTTGACTTTATTGCCCAGATTCTATTTTTATCTCCCAGGGATTTTTAATGGGCTTTGCTGGGGACAAACCCCTCCTCTGCCTTTTGTCCCGTTCCTCATTCTTGGAGTGCTGAGGGTGCAGACCCTTCTTCTGTAACTGCTGAGTGCTGAGTTGGGAGCCCTCATACCCGGGGGCGAGGGTCAGAGCTTCTCCCCAGCAGCCTCCAGGTGACGTTGATTGTCCCCAGGCCCCCTGCCTCCCTGCTCGTCCACCTGAGCACCAGCATTGGAAGTGTTATAGATTCTAATGACCTTTAAGGGTCCAGGAAAGAGATGTGCAGAGACGCTGTGGGGGCCGGTTTCACCCCGCCCCACATTTGTTCAGCCACCTTAGGCTGACCGTTTCTGCCAGCCTAGATGCTCTGACCAGTAGTCTGAGCTTTCTTCAATTAGGCCCCTGAATTAACGTACAAACAGCACCAGGTGTCAGAGCCCTGCCTGCTCAACTCCCAGACAGTCCAGGGTCAGTGGTGATCAAGGACCATGATGGCCACTGAGTCAACAGCCTTTTGAAGTAAACAGGAGTCCAGCCAGTCTTATTGGCCACCATCATCACGGTGTCTGTAGGCTTTTCTATGGTGACAGTGTGATATACGGTTCCCCCGCCAAGATTATTAGCTCCCCTCTGGGTGCAGTATGTCCTGCAAGCAGTAGTCTACTCTTTTGGGACACACTCTTGTTGTTTTATGAGAGAAACTCCAGGTCAAGTGATGTTCACATGAGTCGTCATGGTGCCCTGTTGCCCCCGGTTATCTCTCTGGATGTTGAAGTTGGAAGGCCTCCTCACTCGAGGTTGGTGTGCCCACAGAGCGAACCCTGAAACTTCAGGGCATGGTTGGTGGTTAGGATCACCACGTGGGGTCCTTTTCCCTTAGGAGGGAGGTGACCTTTGGGGCTGCTGATTTCCAGGTTTTTAGATACCGCCAGTATCTTGGCCAGATGTGGCAGTTGGCCAAGCCCCTTGGTGACCGTAGTTTATCCTACCTGGATGGCATTCTTGCATTGTTCCATTTCAAGTGGTCCCAGTTTTTGCACTAATTCTCCAATGGCGATTCACCTTTCACCGGGAATGTAAAGGTCAAAGGGTTTAGCTAAATTAGGGAGTTCCAGGGCAAGGGTCTGAATTGACTGCTCTTTCCATTCTTGAAAGGCCACTTCTGGATTCTATTCAACAGGATCATCATCTTTTCCTTTCAGTGTTTCATATAGAGGCCCAGCTAGTAGACTGTAGTTAGGGATCCAGAAGCAGCAAACCCTGGCCTCCCCAAGAACCCCTAAGCTGTCTTCTAGTTTTAGAAAGGGGTAAGGCTGAAAATGGTTTCTTCCCTTTCCTGGGATGGGCTTCTCCGACCTTCTGTGAGAATGAAGCCCAGGCAGGTCACCGCAGTCTGTGATATTTGAGCTTTTTCTTGGACAACTTCTATCCTTTATTGGCTTGGTAGTTCAGAGGCCTCCTTAGTAGGGCTGGCGATCAGAATGTCGTCTGTGTACTGAAGGAGGGTTTCCTTTTCCAGAGGTAGAATTTTAGGTCTTTAGCTAAGCTTTCCCCAAAGATGGTGTGGGAATTTTTGCACCCTTGGGGCAAGACGGCCCGGAAGTATTGTTTTAGTTGTATGTTGAGTCCTGCCACTCACAAGCCAAAATTTCTTGTGACTCTGGGACTAATGGAATACAAAAGAAGGCATCATTGAAGACTAATACAGAATACCATGTCCTGGTGGTTGGTAGAATGACCAGCAGGGTGTAGGAATTAGGAGCAGCTGGAGGTATATCCTCGGTGGCTTCACTGACTGTCCTGACATCCTTTACCAGGTCCCCAGCAGCCCATGGGGCTCTCGTGGTCAGACCAATCCCAGAATATGGAGCTCACCTGGGCAGGTACCCCACCCCCACCCCAGCCCACGGGGCTCTCGTGGTCAGGCCCCTCCCAGGATACAGAGCTACCCTTGCAGGTACCGTGGCAGGGCTGGGCACACAGGAACCGTGCACATAGCCCTCATTGCAGAGCACCCCCAGCTCACCTGTCGCTCAGAGCTGACACAGAGCACCTCAGAGCAGGACTTGAACTAACAAACAGCAGCTGCGACAGGTCTGTGACCCTGGGCATCACTCTGTGCGGCCTCCCTCCACCTGGTCTTCCAGAGACTTCCACTGCACCCGGGGCACCAGGCCTCTGTCTCCAACCACCACCCACCCCTCCTCTCCCTGACTCCTGGGTTCCTCTCATTAGGAGAGGGTTTTCTTGAAGTTGTCTCCCACTCATGGGCCAGATAAAATGATTAGAAAACAAGCCAAAGCTGCAGCCCCTTGTCTATCCTGACTCTCAGGAGCCCACACCTGTTCCTTGGACCTGGCCGGTTCAGCAATTTCCATTTTCTGCAACTGTGAGCCCCTGAGGGGTGATGATTGGCTGACCTGGGCAGCCTTACCGTGCCGGCCAGCCCTCCCCAGGTGTGCCTGGGTTGAGATCAATATAAATACCACTCCAGGCAGCAAGAGGTCCTGCAGCCGTGCCTGACGCCATTTTCTCTGCCCTGTCAGCAGTCTCGGGGCTGGGCTGGTGGGAGGGAGTGAGAGGCCACGGCTTTGTGGGTGGCCCAGTGTGAGTGGGGCTCTGCTGGACTTTCTGCAGCAGTTGCCAGGCTGCCACCTGCTAAAGAAGAGGATGTGTCACCTATACCTGCTGCTGGAATTTCTCCCTGGGCAGAGGTGAGGAAGGAAAGAAGCAGTGGGGGCAGGGACAGGACGGGTATCTCAGGCAGGGAAATGGAAATCTTCCAGAAGAGCACCCAGGGCCAGGACCATCCTGGCTGGCCTGCAGGCACCAAGTCGGCCGGCATGCTGTCACTCGTGTGGCTCTATGGCCCTTCCTCTACGCTTTCAAGTCCTTGTATATATTCAGGTGTTTTACCTGGGACGGGTGGGAATAGTTCAGCAGCAACTGGCCTGGGGCTCAGCTCACGTTTACTCACAGATGCCTCGGCACGGTGCCCCAGCTTTGCAATGAGGACGCTTGTTGCGTGGGGGCTGCTGGCTGAATGGGAGACGATTCCCCACCACTGACCAACTTCAGAATTGTTTACAACTGGAGCAAGTGCCCTGATACGGTTTTCCTCTGTGGAACTGGTGGGTTCTGTGTTTTTTTTCTCTTTTTCGTTTTTGGTTCAAGGTAGATTTTATTCCTCTTTTTTGTATTTACAGATACAAGCATGGAAATAATTTATTCATATAAATACATGTATGTGAAGGGAATAATTGTTTTTTCTGTTTTATTTTTTAAATTTTATTTCTTTTTAATTTTGAATTTTATTTTATATTTTTATACAGCAGGTTCTTATTGGTTACCTATTTTATACGTATAAATGTATACATGCCAATCCCAGTCTCTCAACTCCTCCCACCACCACCCCCCCAACAGCCTTCCACCCTTGTTGTCCATACGTTTGTTGTCTACATCTGTTACTATATTTATGCCTTGCAAAATGGTTAACCTGTACAGTTTTTCTAGGTTCCACATATATGCATGAATATACAAGATTTGTTTTTCTCTTTCTGACTTACTTCACTCTGTATGAGACTCTCTAGATCCATCGACGTCTTGACAAATGACCCAATTTCATTCCTTTTCATGGCTTAGTAATATTCCATTTTATATATGTACCACAGCTTTATGCATACGTCTGTCTGTGGGCATTTAGGTTGCTTCCATTACCTCGATATTGTAAAGAGTGAGGCAATGAACATTGCGGTGAATGTCTCTTTTTGATTTATGGTTTTGTCTGGGTATATGTCCAGAACTGGGATTGCTGTATCATATGGTAATTCTACTGTTAGTTTCTTAAGAAACTCCATATTGTTCTCCATAGTGACTGTATCAATTTATATTCCCAACAATAGTGGAAGAGGGTTCCTTTTCTCCACACCCTTTCCAGCATTTTTTGTTTGTAGATTTTCTGATGATGCCCATTCTACCAGGTGTGAGGTGATACCTCATTGCTGAGTCCATTTCCTTGAGCAAGGGGTAGGTCTTGTCTATTAAATATTTGGCTTATGGAACGGTATCTGTGCTAATTTCAAACTCTGGTTTTATGCAGCACCCCAACTCACCTTCCCACTTAAGCAAGCATAAGTTGGTTTTCTAAATTTGAGACCGTGTTCTGTTTTGTAAATCAGTTCATGTGTAGCCAAGTTCTCATTCTATGTATTAGTGGTACCTTATGATGTTTCTTTTTCTGTGTGACTTTTTTCACTTAGAATCACCGTGCCTCAATCCACTCATTATGCTGGTACGGGCCTGGTGACATAGTTTTCATTGTTGAGAGGTATTCTGTTGTACGTAAGTACCGCAACTTCTTTATCCATTATTTGTTCTCTGGCATATTTAACTTGTGCTGCAGAAGAGGTTCTTGTAAACAGAGCTGTCCCAAACTTTGGGGTGGCTGTGTCTTTTTGATTTTAATTTCCCTAAGCTATAGGACCATAAGTGGAAGTGCCCTAGGCTCTGTTGCTTTGTTTTTTATATGTTTCAGGAAACACCATACACTTCTCCCGAGTGGCTGTTGGCAATTTACATCCCGCCCATCAGCATAACAAGGCTCCCAGTTCTCCATGGCCTGTCCTGCCTTTCTGGATTTTACACTTTTTTCAGATTGCCCTTTTGACCGGGGGGAAGTGAGACTTCATTGTAGTGCAGATTTCCTTTGCAAGCTTGCTTGGTTGGCCAAAAAGTGCGTATGCGTTTTTCCCTGAATATATTCAGGAAAAAACGCATACGCCCTTTTTGGCCAAGTGCATCATTGTCGACATTCTGCCTCTTTTCCTATGCTTTAAATGCAATTCCAGTCTGCCTCCTGAAATCGGTTTCCTGCAATTCTGCCCCGCTTTCAAGTCCGCTTGGCAGCCTTACTTCAGTATATTTTTGGACGATAGCTGTCATTTATAACTCTGCAGGTTTGTGAATTACAGTGCTCTTGAGCTCCTTTCTTCAACTCGCTTTCTTGTGAGCTGCCCGCAACACTGCAGGATTGCTTCAGGCCCTAATCTGGGTCTGGCACGGCATGCTGAGCCTTTGGTTAATCCTCTTCCTGGTGTGAAATAAGAGTTAAATTTGCCCGTCCAGAAACCTCCAGCTAGTCTCTCATTGGTTCTCCCTATTCCTGTTCATCTTCCGCAGAAATTGCAAACTGGGCCAAACAGGAGGTTAAAGGCACTGACTCTCCAAGTCGGCAGAGCGTTAGTAAAGCATCTGGAATGTTGCACACGAGTACCAGGGAACGAGAACTGAGACATATTGGAACACGTCTCCCGATCACACGGTTGATCATACTCTGGGTTCCACATGCATGTTTTAGCTGAAGGAAGAATCCCTTAAACCTGGAGAGTTGAGACCCGTGGAATGGGTACCATGCAATATGACTTCAAAGGGTCTTCATTGGCTCACCGAATGTCTCCAATCCTATGACTGCTGCGTTTATGCCCCTGTACACATGCTTGATTCTCTTTCGGAGACATAGCAATCCATAGTTTTTAAGATACTTACTAGTCAGGTACATTCTTAGGCATTTAATAGGGGGTGTTGAGTCCATTTCCTTGAGCAAGGAGTAGCTCTTGTCTATTACATGTCTGGCTTAAGGAACTTTATCTGTGCTCATGTCAATCTCTGGTTTTATGCAGCACCCCAACTCACCTTTCCTCTTAAGCAAGCATAAGTTGGTTTTCTAAATTTGAGACCCTGTTCTGTTTTGTAATTGAGTTCCTGTGTAGCCAAGTTTACATTCAGTGTATTAGTGATATCTTATGATGTTTCTTTTTCTGTGTGACTTATTTCAGTTAGAATCATCATACCTGAATCCACTCATTATGCTGCTATGGGCCTGATGACATAGATTTCATTGCTGAGTGATATTGCATTGTACGTAAGTACCACAACTTCTTTGTCCATTTTTCACTTTCTGCGATATTGAACTTGTACCGTAAACTAGGTTCTTGTAAACAGAGCCATCCAAAACTTTTGGGTGGCTGTGTCTTTTTGATTTTAATTTCCCTAATCTATAGTACCATAAGTGGAAGTGCCCTAGGCTCTGTTGCTTTGTTTTTTACATGTTTCAGGAAACACCATACACTTCTCCCGAGTGGCTGTTGGCAATTTACATCCCGCCCATCAGCATAACAAGGCTCCCAGTTCTCCATGGCCTGTCCTGCCTTTCTGGATTTTACACTTTTTTCAGATGGCCCTTTTGACCAGTGGGAAGTGAGACTTCATTGTAGTGCAGATTTCCTTTGCAAGCTTGCTTGGTTGGCCAAAAAGGGCGTATGCGTTTTTTCCTGAATATATTCAGGAAAAAACGCATACGCCCTTTTTGGCCAAGTGCATCATTGTGGACGTTCTGCCTCTTTTCCTATGCTTTAAATGCAATTCCAGTCTACCTCCTGAAATCGGTTTCCTGCAATTCTGCCTTGCCTCCAATGCCTCTTCATAGCCTTACCTCAATATATTTTTTGAAAATAGTTGGCCTTTATAACTCTGCAGGTTTTTGAATTGCAGTGGCCCTTAGCTCCATTTTTCTGCTCTTATTTTTGTAATCTTGCCTCATAACCACAGGATTCCTTCAGGCCCTATTCTTCTTCTGGGGCACCTTGCTGTGCCTTTGGTTTATTCTTCTTACTGATGTGAAATTAGACTGACATGTGCCCATTGAAACTGCTACAGCTAGTTTCTCACTGGTTCCCCCTATTCCCATTCATCCTCCGCACTAACTGCAGACTGTGCGATACTAGAACTTAAAGGCATTGACTCTCCATGTGGGGATATTGTTAGTAAAGTGGCTGGAATGTCGATCCGGAGTCCCAGGAGAGGAAAAATGAGGTGCGTTTTAGAAACCTTTCCCGATCATATGGTATACCAGTCGCTGGGTTTCCCAAGCATGGTTTAGCTGTAGGAAGATTCCCTTCAACCTGGAGTTTTGGGACCCTTGGAATGAGTAGCATGAAGTATTGCATTAAACTTTTGGCAGTTGCTCACCAAAGCTCACCAATCCTCTCAGCCCCAAGTGTGCAGCCTTATGTCTTATCCAGCTGTGGGTTTATATGTGGTCAATCCAGGTTGCATCACAGCCCCTGAGCAAATTTTGTAAGAATTTTTCTCTCTTTCATTGTTTCTGCATTTTGTTTTTAAAATTTATTTCTATAATGGGGTTTAGCTCATTTTCACTGCTGTGTTTGTGCCACTCTGCACACACTTGATTCCCTTATGGAGATATATCAATACATGGGTTTTAAGATTCTTATTACTCAGATATATTTCTCTGCGGTGTATAGGGTGTGTTGAGGCCAGTTCATTGAGCAAGGTGTAGATCTTGTCTAATATCTATTTGGTTTATTGAACGGTATCTGTGCTAATTTCAAACTCTGGTTTAATGCATCACCCCACCTCTCCTTTCCCCTTAAGCTGACATAAGTGTGTTTTCTAAATGTGAGACACTGTTCTGTTCTGTAATTCATTTCTTGTGCAGCCATATTTACCCTCCCTCTATAAGTGATATCTTATGATATGTTTCTTTTTCTGTTTGACTTATTTCAAGTAGTATTATCGGACCTAAATCCACTCTTTATCCTTCTACTAGCCTTATTACCTTGATTTCATGGTGAAGAGATATTCCATTGTACATAAGTACCACATCTTCTTTATCCATTGTTCTCTTTCCTGGGATATTTAAGGTGTACTGAAGTTGAGGTTCTTGTAAACAGAGTAGCCCTAAACTGTGGTGTGCTTGTGTCTTGTTGATTTTTAGACTTCCCTAGATATACTCCCATGATTGGAAGTGTCCTATGCTCTGTAGCTCTGTTTTTTAGATGATTTAGGAACCACCATACACTTCTCCAGAGTGGCTCTCGGCAGTTCACACACTGCCCATCAGCGTATAAAGGCTCCCTGTTCTCCATGGCCTGTCCTGCATTTCTGGTTTTTACAATTTTTTAGGATGGCCCTTTTGACCGGTGGGAAATGAGATTTCTTTGTTGTGCACATTTGCATTGCTTGCTTGCTTCGTTGCCCATAAAGTGCGTATGCGTTTTTTCCTGGATATAATCAGGAAAAAACGCATACGCCCTTTTGGGCCAACTGCATCATTGTCGAAATTCTGCCGCTTTTCATGTGCTTTAAAGACGAGTCCAATCTATCTCTTGAAATCTGTTTCTTGCAATTCTGTCTTGCATTCAGATCCTCTTCTTTGCCTTACCTCAACATATTTTTGGACGTTAGTTTTCATTTATAACTCTGCAGGTTTGTGAATTGCAGTGACCCTGAGCTCCATTTTTTAAGTTGCTCTTTTGTGAGCTGGCCTCAAACCCACAGGATTGCTTCAGGCCCTATTTTGGCTCCGGCGAGGCGGGCTGAGCCTTTTTTCAATTCTTATTCTTAATGGGAAATTAGAGTGATATGTGCCCGTCCAAACCCCTACAACTATTCTCTCATTGGTTCCCCCTCTTCCCGTTCATCCTCCTCACAATTTGCAAAATGTGTGAAACAGAAGTTGAAATGTGCTGATTCTCCAAGTGGGCAGATTCTAAGTAACGTGGCTGGAATGGTGAACAGGAGCACCAGGAGAGGATAAATGAGCTGCATTTTAGACACATCTCCCGATCACATGGTGTACAGTCCTCTGGGTTTTCCATGCATGTTTTAGCTGTAGGAAGATCCCTTGAACCTGCAGATTTGGGACCCATTGAATGGGTACCAGGTAGTATTACTTTAAAGGGTGTGCATTTCCTCACCCAACCTCACATTTCTCTTAGTGCAAACAGTTTCCAGCCTTATGTCTCATCCTGCTGTGGGTCTAGATGTGTTCAATCCATGTTGCATCACCGTCCCTGAGGAAAAGTTGTAAGAGGTTTTCTCTGTCTCTCTGTCGTTTATTTTTTTCAATTTATTACTATATTGGTTACAGCTGATTTTCAAAGCTCTGTTTCTTGCTGCTGTACATCCACTTGATTCACGTACAGAGAGACATCAGTAAATTCTTTTTCAGATTCTTACCAGTCGTATATATTCTTTTCCGGTGACTTGAGTGTGCTGAGTGCAGTTCTTTTAGCTACCGTGTGGGCCTTGTTGATTATCAGTTTGGTATTTGGAATGGTATCTTTGCTAATTTCAACCTCCTGGATGATGCCTCACCCCTCCCCACCTTTCCCGTTTAGCAGCCTTATGCGTGTTTTCTACATATTTGACTATGTTTTTGTTTTGTAATTTATTTCATGTGTAGCCATTTTGGATTCCACCTTTAAGTGATATCTTATGATATGTGTCTTTTTCTTTTTGAATTATGTCACTTAGAAAGATCATACGTAACTCCTCCGGAGTTGTTACAACTGGCCATAGTTCATTGATTTCCAGGCTGAATAATATTCCACTCTACCTAAGTACCACATCTCTATCCATTTTTTCCCTCCAGAGACATTTAAGTTATATCCTAGTTGAGGATCTTTTAAACAGAGAGGGGGTAAACATTGGGGTGCCTGTGTCCTCTCAATTTTTGTTTTTCCCAAGATATACGCCCATGAGTGCAAGTGCCCTATGCTCTGTAGCTCATTTTTTAGATGCTTTAGTAAACACAATACACTTCTCCAGAATGGCCGTTGGCAATATACATTTCCACTATAAGTCTCACAGGGCTCCCTCTTCTCCTTGCCCTGTCCTGCATTTCTGTTGTTTACGCTTTATGAGGATGGCTCTTCTGACTGATGCGAAGTGATATCTTTTGTAGTATTGACTTCCAGTGCCCACCTGTTTGCTTGGCTAAAAAAGTGTATGCCCTTTTCTTGAATATATACAGAAAAAAAGCATACACCCTTTTTGGCCAACTGCAATGTTGGCAATGTTCAGCTCCTTTTCTTGTGCTTAATGGCGAGTCCTTTCTACCTCCTCAGATCCCTTTCCTGCCATTCTCCCTTGCTTACAAGTCCTTTTCTCTGACTTTCCTCAAGACATTTTTCAGTGATGGATATTTTCAACTCTGCAGTTTCGTGAATTTTACTGCCCCTGAGTTCCATTGTTCAACTTGTGTTTATGGGAACTGGCCACAAAGCAGCGGGATTTCCTCAAGCCCTATACTGTTTCCATGGGCAACCCTAGCCTTTGGTCAGTTCGTCTTCCTGATTGGAAATTAGAGTGACATGTGCCTGTCTGAACACCTAGGACTTGTCTCTCATTGTTCTTCATCCTTCCGCTTCATCCTCTGGACAAATTCCAAACTGTACACAACAGGATGTTGACAGTGCTGACATCTCCAAGTGGGGAGACTGTTAGTAAAGACGCTGGAGGGGTGAACCCGAGCACCAGGAGATGAGGAGATGAGATGCCTTTTCCAAACTCTTCCCGATCAGACGGTATACCATCCTCTGGGTGTGACAGACATGTTTTAGCAGTAGGAAGAGTCCCATTCATGTAAGGAGAACATCAGGGCTTTTTCAAAATCAGTGTCTCCCCGAAACACAAACTGGGGAATTTTTTAAGCTACGGCTACACATATGTTCATTAAGGGCCTTGGGAAGTAGGCAGAGTCCAAACTTTAGATGATTGAAGTCTTCAGGGTCAGAAGCACTCACCACCAGCTTCCCTTAGGTTACACTTTAACTGTCATTGATAGATGATGTCAGTAAAAATATCTATTCTTTTTCAGATTATTTCCCCTTATAGCTTATTGCAAAATGTTGAGTGTAGTTCCCTGTGCTATACAGTAGTTCCTTGTTGATGATCTATTTTATACATAGCAGTGTGTATGTGTTAATCCCAAACTGTTAATTTATCCCTCCTCCCACCTTTCCCCTTTGGTAATAATAAATTATAAGATTTTATACTTCTCAGAAATGGGGGAGCTGAAAGAGAGGTATCATTTTCAATGGAAAAGCATTTAAAACAAGATTGAAGCTTTAACCAAGATTATTAGATGTACATCCTTGGAAAGAAATCACTTCGTTTCTCTAATATTGACCTGACAAATAAGACAAACCTTTTCACTGAACTTGCTTATAATAAAGTGATGGAAATATCAAATGGAAGTGTTAGAAACATCTTATTTTACCCGAGCCTTATACACTGTTCTATGTTAACTACAGTTTGGCTCACACATCTGTTCATTGAGGTTACAATAGTCTCAATTTCTGTTACTGATCCTCCAGAGTGGACCCCAACAAGTGTCCCCCTGCCCAGTGTCATTGGGGCCAACAGATCGAGACTGAGTTTGGTTCACAAGCAAAGGAAACTTTATATTTTGATCAGAGAATGGAGAGGTGAGAGCATGCACTACCCCCTGGGCTGTGGGCTGGGCTGCTGTGTAGAGATCCTGTCAGAGTCAGTGGGAGGGAGGGGGCGGAGCTCTCGAGGGCCGGGTTGGCTGCAGCTCAGGCTCTGTATCGCGGAGTCTGCACTGGGCCCCAGGAGCTGAGGTGTCGTCCCAGCCATTCTGCACTAGGAAATCTGGTCTGAAGTGCCGGGTGTGGAACCTCTGCATGCGGGACCCTAGGAGCACATGAAATTAGACAAAGCACAAAGGATAAAAAAGGTTAGACTTGACTTTATTGCCCAGATTCTATTTTTATCTCCCAGGGATTTTTAATGGGCTTTGCTGGGGACAAACCCCTCCTCTGCCTTTTGTCCCGTTCCTCATTCTTGGAGTGCTGAGGGTGCAGACCCTTCTTCTGTAACTGCTGAGTGCTGAGTTGGGAGCCCTCATACCCGGGGGCGAGGGTCAGAGCTTCTCCCCAGCAGCCTCCAGGTGACGTTGATTGTCCCCAGGCCCCCTGCCTCCCTGCTCGTCCACCTGAGCACCAGCATTGGAAGTGTTATAGATTCTAATGACCTTTAAGGGTCCAGGAAAGAGATGTGCAGAGACGCTGTGGGGGCCGGTTTCACCCCGCCCCACATTTGTTCAGCCACCTTAGGCTGACCGTTTCTGCCAGCCTAGATGCTCTGACCAGTAGTCTGAGCTTTCTTCAATTAGGCCCCTGAATTAACGTACAAACAGCACCAGGTGTCAGAGCCCTGCCTGCTCAACTCCCAGACAGTCCAGGGTCAGTGGTGATCAAGGACCATGATGGCCACTGAGTCAACAGCCTTTTGAAGTAAACAGGAGTCCAGCCAGTCTTATTGGCCACCATCATCACGGTGTCTGTAGGCTTTTCTATGGTGACAGTGTGATATACGGTTCCCCCGCCAAGATTATTAGCTCCCCTCTGGGTGCAGTATGTCCTGCAAGCAGTAGTCTACTCTTTTGGGACACACTCTTGTTGTTTTATGAGAGAAACTCCAGGTCAAGTGATGTTCACATGAGTCGTCATGGTGCCCTGTTGCCCCCGGTTATCTCTCTGGATGTTGAAGTTGGAAGGCCTCCTCACTCGAGGTTGGTGTGCCCACAGAGCAAACCCTGAAACTTCAGGGCATGGTTGGTGGTTAGGATCACCACGTGGGGTCCTTTTCCCTTAGGAGGGAGGTGACCTTTGGGGCTGCTGATTTCCAGGTTTTTAGATACCGCCAGTATCTTGGCCAGATGTGGCAGTTGGCCAAGCCCCTTGGTGACCGTAGTTTATCCTACCTGGATGGCATTCTTGCATTGTTTCATTTCAAGTGGTCCCAGTTTTTGCACTAATTCTCCAATGGCGATTCACCTTTCACCGGGAATGTAAAGGTCAAAGGGTTTAGCTAAATTAGGGAGTTCCAGGGCAAGGGTCTGAATTGACTGCTCTTTCCATTCTTGAAAGGCCACTTCTGGATTCTATTCAACAGGATCATCATCTTTTCCTTTCAGTGTTTCATATAGAGGCCCAGCTAGTAGACTGTAGTTAGGGATCCAGAAGCAGCAAACCCTGGCCTCCCCAAGAACCCCTAAGCTGTCTTCTAGTTTTAGAAAGGGGTAAGGCTGAAAATGGTTTCTTCCCTTTCCTGGGATGGGCTTCTCCGACCTTCTGTGAGAATGAAGCCCAGGCAGGTCACCGCAGTCTGTGATATTTGAGCTTTTTCTTGGACAACTTCTATCCTTTATTGGCTTGGTAGTTCAGAGGCCTCCTTAGTAGGGCTGGCGATCAGAATGTCGTCTGTGTACTGAAGGAGGGTTTCCTTTTCCAGAGGTAGAATTTTAGGTCTTTAGCTAAGCTTTCCCCAAAGATGGTGTGGGAATTTTTGCACCCTTGGGGCAAGACGGCCCGGAAGTATTGTTTTAGTTGTATGTTGAGTCCTGCCACTCACAAGCCAAAATTTCTTGTGACTCTGGGACTAATGGAATACAAAAGAAGGCATCATTGAAGACTAATACAGAATACCATGTCCTGGTGGTTGGTAGAATGACCAGCAGGGTGTAGGAATTAGGAGCAGCTGGAGGTATATCCTCGGAGGCTTCACTGACTGTCCTGACATCCTTTACCAGGTCCCCAGCAGCCCATGGGGCTCTCGTGGTCAGACCAATCCCAGAATATGGAGCTCACCTGGGCAGGTACCCCACCCCCACCCCAGCCCACGGGGCTCTCGTGGTCAGGCCCCTCCCAGGATACAGAGCTACCCTTGCAGGTACCGTGGCAGGGCTGGGCACACAGGAACCGTGCACATAGCCCTCATTGCAGAGCACCCCCAGCTCACCTGTCGCTCAGAGCTGACACAGAGCACCTCAGAGCAGGACTTGAACTAACAAACAGCAGCTGCGACAGGTCTGTGACCCTGGGCATCACTCTGTGCGGCCTCCCTCCACCTGGTCTTCCAGAGACTTCCACTGCACCCGGGGCACCAGGCCTCTGTCTCCAACCACCACCCACCCCTCCTCTCCCTGACTCCTGGGTTCCTCTCATTAGGAGAGGGTTTTCTTGAAGTTGTCTCCCACTCATGGGCCAGATAAAATGATTAGAAAACAAGCCAAAGCTGCAGCCCCTTGTCTATCCTGACTCTCAGGAGCCCACACCTGTTCCTTGGACCTGGCCGGTTCAGCAATTTCCATTTTCTGCAACTGTGAGCCCCTGAGGGGTGATGATTGGCTGACCTGGGCAGCCTTACCGTGCCGGCCAGCCCTCCCCAGGTGTGCCTGGGTTGAGATCAATATAAATACCACTCCAGGCAGCAAGAGGCCCTGCAGCCGTGCCTGACACCATTTTCTCTGCCCTGTCAGCAGTCTCGGGGCTGGGCTGGTGGGAGGGAGTGAGAGGCCACGGCTTTGTGGGTGGCCCAATGTGAGTGGGGCTCTGCTGGACTTTCTGCAGCAGTTGCCAGGCTGCCACCTGCTAAAGAAGAGGATGTGTCACCTATACCTGCTGCTGGAATTTCTCCCTGGGCAGAGGTGAGGAAGGAAAGAAGCAGTGGGGGCAGGGACAGGACGGGTATCTCAGGCAGGGAAATGGAAATCTTCCAGAAGAGCACCCAGGGCCAGGACCATCCTGGCTGGCCTGCAGGCACCAAGTCGGCCGGCATGCTGTCACTCGTGTGGCTCTATGGCCCTTCCTCTACGCTTTCAAGTCCTTGTATATATTCAGGTGTTTTACCTGGGACGGGTGGGAATAGTTCAGCAGCAACTGGCCTGGGGCTCAGCTCACGTTTACTCACAGATGCCTCGGCACGGTGCCCCAGCTTTGCAATGAGGACGCTTGTTGCGTGGGGGCTGCTGGCTGAATGGGAGACGATTCCCCACCACTGACCAACTTCAGAATTGTTTACAACTGGAGCAAGTGCCCTGATACGGTTTTCCTCTGTGGAACTGGTGGGTTCTGTGTTTTTTTTCTCTTTTTCGTTTTTGGTTCAAGGTAGATTTTATTCCTCTTTTTTGTATTTACAGATACAAGCATGGAAATAATTTATTCATATAAATACATGTATGTGAAGGGAATAATTGTTTTTTCTGTTTTATTTTTTAAATTTTATTTCTTTTTAATTTTGAATTTTATTTTATATTTTTATACAGCAGGTTCTTATTGGTTACCTATTTTATACGTATAAATGTATACATGCCAATCCCAGTCTCTCAACTCCTCCCACCACCACCCCCCCAACAGCCTTCCACCCTTGTTGTCCATACGTTTGTTGTCTACATCTGTTGCTATATTTATGCCTTGCAAAATGGTTAACCTGTACAGTTTTTCTAGGTTCCACATATATGCATGAATATACAAGATTTGTTTTTCTCTTTCTGACTTACTTCACTCTGTATGAGACTCTCTAGATCCATCGACGTCTTGACAAATGACCCAATTTCATTCCTTTTCATGGCTTAGTAATATTCCATTTTATATATGTACCACAGCTTTATGCATACGTCTGTCTGTGGGCATTTAGGTTGCTTCCATTACCTCGATATTGTAAAGAGTGAGGCAATGAACATTGCGGTGAATGTCTCTTTTTGATTTATGGTTTTGTCTGGGTATATGTCCAGAACTGGGATTGCTGTATCATATGGTAATTCTACTGTTAGTTTCTTAAGAAACTCCATATTGTTCTCCATAGTGACTGTATCAATTTATATTCCCAACAATAGTGGAAGAGGGTTCCTTTTCTCCACACCCTTTCCAGCATTTTTTGTTTGTAGATTTTCTGATGATGCCCATTCTACCAGGTGTGAGGTGATACCTCATTGCTGAGTCCATTTCCTTGAGCAAGGGGTAGGTCTTGTCTATTAAATATTTGGCTTATGGAACGGTATCTGTGCTAATTTCAAACTCTGGTTTTATGCAGCACCCCAACTCACCTTCCCACTTAAGCAAGCATAAGTTGGTTTTCTAAATTTGAGACCGTGTTCTGTTTTGTAAATCAGTTCATGTGTAGCCAAGTTCTCATTCCATGTATTAGTGGTACCTTATGATGTTTCTTTTTCTGTGTGACTTTTTTCACTTAGAATCACCGTGCCTCAATCCACTCATTATGCTGGTACGGGCCTGGTGACATAGTTTTCATTGCTGAGAGGTATTCTGTTGTACGTAAGTACCGCAACTTCTTTATCCATTATTTGTTCTCTGGCATATTTAACTTGTGCTGCAGAAGAGGTTCCTGTAAACAGAGCTGTCCCAAACTTTGGGGTGGCTGTGTCTTTTTGATTTTAATTTCCCTAAGCTATAGGACCATAAGTGGAAGTGCCCTAGGCTCTGTTGCTTTGTTTTTTATATGTTTCAGGAAACACCATACACTTCTCCCGAGTGGCTGTTGGCAATTTACATCCCGCCCATCAGCATAACAAGGCTCCCAGTTCTCCATGGCCTGTCCTGCCTTTCTGGATTTTACACTTTTTTCAGATTGCCCTTTTGACCGGGGGGAAGTGAGACTTCATTGTAGTGCAGATTTCCTTTGCAAGCTTGCTTGGTTGGCCAAAAAGTGCGTATGCGTTTTTCCCTGAATATATTCAGGAAAAAACGCATACGCCCTTTTTGGCCAAGTGCATCATTGTCGACGTTCTGCCTCTTTTCCTATGCTTTAAATGCAATTCCAGTCTGCCTCCTGAAATCGGTTTCCTGCAATTCTGCCCCGCTTTCAAGTCCGCTTGGCAGCCTTACTTCAGTATATTTTTGGACGATAGCTGTCATTTATAACTCTGCAGGTTTGTGAATTACAGTGCTCTTGAGCTCCTTTCTTCAACTCGCTTTCTTGTGAGCTGCCCGCAACACTGCAGGATTGCTTCAGGCCCTAATCTGGGTCTGGCACGGCATGCTGAGCCTTTGGTTAATCCTCTTCCTGGTGTGAAATAAGAGTTAAATTTGCCCGTCCAGAAACCTCCAGCTAGTCTCTCATTGGTTCTCCCTATTCCTGTTCATCTTCCGCAGAAATTGCAAACTGGGCCAAACAGGAGGTTAAAGGCACTGACTCTCCAAGTCGGCAGAGCGTTAGTAAAGCATCTGGAATGTTGCACACGAGTACCAGGGAACGAGAACTGAGACATATTGGAACACGTCTCCCGATCACACGGTTGATCATACTCTGGGTTCCACATGCATGTTTTAGCTGAAGGAAGAATCCCTTAAACCTGGAGAGTTGAGACCCGTGGAATGGGTACCATGCAATATGACTTCAAAGGGTCTTCATTGGCTCACCGAACGTCTCCAATCCTATGACTGCTGCGTTTATGCCCCTGTACACATGCTTGATTCTCTTTCGGAGACATAGCAATCCATAGTTTTTAAGATACTTACTAGTCAGGTACATTCTTAGGCATTTAATAGGGGGTGTTGAGTCCATTTCCTTGAGCAAGGAGTAGCTCTTGTCTATTACATGTCTGGCTTAAGGAACTTTATCTGTGCTCATGTCAATCTCTGGTTTTATGCAGCACCCCAACTCACCTTTCCTCTTAAGCAAGCATAAGTTGGTTTTCTAAATTTGAGACCCTGTTCTGTTTTGTAATTGAGTTCCTGTGTAGCCAAGTTTACATTCAGTGTATTAGTGATATCTTATGATGTTTCTTTTTCTCTGTGACTTATTTCAGTTAGAATCATCATACCTGAATCCACTCATTATGCTGCTATGGGCCTGATGACATAGATTTCATTGCTGAGTGATATTGCATTGTACGTAAGTACCACAACTTCTTTGTCCATTTTTCACTTTCTGCGATATTGAACTTGTACCGTAAACTAGGTTCTTGTAAACAGAGCCATCCAAAACTTTTGGGTGGCTGTGTCTTTTTGATTTTAATTTCCCTAATCTATAGTACCATAAGTGGAAGTGCCCTAGGCTCTGTTGCTTTGTTTTTTACATGTTTCAGGAAACACCATACACTTCTCCCGAGTGGCTGTTGGCAATTTACATCCCGCCCATCAGCATAACAAGGCTCCCAGTTCTCCATGGCCTGTCCTGCCTTTCTGGATTTTACACTTTTTTCAGATGGCCCTTTTGAGGGGGGGGAAGTGAGACTTCATTGTAGTGCAGATTTCCTTTGCAAGCTTGCTTGGTTGGCCAAAAAGGGCGTATGCGTTTTTTCCTGAATATATTCAGGAAAAAACGCATACGCCCTTTTTGGCCAAGTGCATCATTGTGGACGTTCTGCCTCTTTTCCTATGCTTTAAATGCAATTCCAGTCTACCTCCTGAAATCGGTTTCCTGCAATTCTGCCTTGCCTCCAATGCCTCTTCATAGCCTTACCTCAATATATTTTTTGAAAATAGTTGGCCTTTATAACTCTGCAGGTTTTTGAATTGCAGTGGCCCTTAGCTCCATTTTTCTGCTCTTATTTTTGTAATCTTGCCTCATAACCACAGGATTCCTTCAGGCCCTATTCTACTTCTGGGGCACCTTGCTGTGCCTTTGGTTTATTCTTCTTACTGATGTGAAATTAGACTGACATGTGCCCATTGAAACTGCTACAGCTAGTTTCTCACTGGTTCCCCCTATTCCCATTCATCCTCCGCACTAACTGCAGACTGTGCGATACTAGAACTTAAAGGCATTGACTCTCCATGTGGGGATATTGTTAGTAAAGTGGCTGGAATGTCGATCCGGAGTCCCAGGAGAGGAAAAATGAGGTGCGTTTTAGAAACCTTTCCCGATCATATGGTATACCAGTCGCTGGGTTTCCCAAGCATGGTTTAGCTGTAGGAAGATTCCCTTCAACCTGGAGTTTTGGGACCCTTGGAATGAGTAGCATGAAGTATTGCATTAAACTTTTGGCAGTTGCTCACCAAAGCTCACCAATCCTCTCAGCCCCAAGTGTGCAGCCTTATGTCTTATCCAGCTGTGGGTTTATATGTGGTCAATCCAGGTTGCATCACAGCCCCTGAGCAAATTTTGTAAGAATTTTTCTCTCTTTCATTGTTTCTGCATTTTGTTTTTAAAATTTATTTCTATAATGGGGTTTAGCTCATTTTCACTGCTGTGTTTGTGCCACTCTGCACACACTTGATTCCCTTATGGAGATATATCAATACATGGGTTTTAAGATTCTTATTACTCAGATATATTTCTCTGCGGTGTATAGGGTGTGTTGAGGCCAGTTCATTGAGCAAGGTGTAGATCTTGTCTAATATCTATTTGGTTTATTGAACGGTATCTGTGCTAATTTCAAACTCTGGTTTAATGCATCACCCCACCTCTCCTTTCCCCTTAAGCTGACATAAGTGTGTTTTCTAAATGTGAGACACTGTTCTGTTCTGTAATTCATTTCTTGTGCAGCCATATTTACCCTCCCTCTATAAGTGATATCTTATGATATGTTTCTTTTTCTGTTTGACTTATTTCAAGTAGTATTATCGGACCTAAATCCACTCTTTATCCTTCTACTAGCCTTATTACCTTGATTTCATGGTGAAGAGATATTCCATTGTACATAAGTACCACATCTTCTTTATCCATTGTTCTCTTTCCTGGGATATTTAAGGTGTACTGAAGTTGAGGTTCTTGTAAACAGAGTAGCCCTAAACTGTGGTGTGCTTGTGTCTTGTTGATTTTTAGACTTCCCTAGATATACTCCCATGATTGGAAGTGTCCTATGCTCTGTAGCTCTGTTTTTTAGATGATTTAGGAACCACCATACACTTCTCCAGAGTGGCTCTCGGCAGTTCACACACTGCCCATCAGCGTATAAAGGCTCCCTGTTCTCCATGGCCTGTCCTGCATTTCTGGTTTTTACAATTTTTTAGGATGGCCCTTTTGACCGGTGGGAAATGAGATTTCTTTGTTGTGCACATTTGCATTGCTTGCTTGCTTCGTTGCCCATAAAGTGCGTATGCGTTTTTTCCTGGATATAATCAGGAAAAAACGCATACGCCCTTTTGGGCCAACTGCATCATTGTCGAAATTCTGCCGCTTTTCATGTGCTTTAAAGACGAGTCCAATCTATCTCTTGAAATCTGTTTCTTGCAATTCTGTCTTGCATTCAGATCCTCTTCTTTGCCTTACCTCAACATATTTTTGGACGTTAGTTTTCATTTATAACTCTGCAGGTTTGTGAATTGCAGTGACCCTGAGCTCCATTTTTTAAGTTGCTCTTTTGTGAGCTGGCCTCAAACCCACAGGATTGCTTCAGGCCCTATTTTGGCTCCGGCGAGGCGGGCTGAGCCTTTTTTCAATTCTTATTCTTAATGGGAAATTAGAGTGATATGTGCCCGTCCAAACCCCTACAACTATTCTCTCATTGGTTCCCCCTCTTCCCGTTCATCCTCCTCACAATTTGCAAAATGTGTGAAACAGAAGTTGAAATGTGCTGATTCTCCAAGTGGGCAGATTCTAAGTAACGTGGCTGGAATGGTGAACAGGAGCACCAGGAGAGGATAAATGAGCTGCATTTTAGACACATCTCCCGATCACATGGTGTACAGTCCTCTGGGTTTTCCATGCATGTTTTAGCTGTAGGAAGATCCCTTGAACCTGCAGATTTGGGACCCATTGAATGGGTACCAGGTAGTATTACTTTAAAGGGTGTGCATTTCCTCACCCAACCTCACATTTCTCTTAGTGCAAACAGTTTCCAGCCTTATGTCTCATCCTGCTGTGGGTCTAGATGTGTTCAATCCATGTTGCATCACCGTCCCTGAGGAAAAGTTGTAAGAGGTTTTCTCTGTCTCTCTGTCGTTTATTTTTTTCAATTTATTACTATATTGGTTACAGCTGATTTTCAAAGCTCTGTTTCTTGCTGCTGTACATCCACTTGATTCACGTACAGAGAGACATCAGTAAATTCTTTTTCAGATTCTTACCAGTCGTATATATTCTTTTCCGGTGACTTGAGTGTGCTGAGTGCAGTTCTTTTAGCTACCGTGTGGGCCTTGTTGATTATCAGTTTGGTATTTGGAATGGTATCTTTGCTAATTTCAACCTCCTGGATGATGCCTCACCCCTCCCCACCTTTCCCGTTTAGCAGCCTTATGCGTGTTTTCTACATATTTGACTATGTTTTTGTTTTGTAATTTATTTCATGTGTAGCCATTTTGGATTCCACCTTTAAGTGATATCTTATGATATGTGTCTTTTTCTTTTTGAATTATGTCACTTAGAAAGATCATACGTAACTCCTCCGGAGTTGTTACAACTGGCCATAGTTCATTGATTTCCAGGCTGAATAATATTCCACTCTACCTAAGTACCACATCTCTATCCATTTTTTCCCTCCAGAGACATTTAAGTTATATCCTAGTTGAGGATCTTTTAAACAGAGAGGGGGTAAACATTGGGGTGCCTGTGTCCTCTCAATTTTTGTTTTTCCCAAGATATACGCCCATGAGTGCAAGTGCCCTATGCTCTGTAGCTCATTTTTTAGATGCTTTAGTAAACACAATACACTTCTCCAGAATGGCCGTTGGCAATATACATTTCCACTATAAGTCTCACAGGGCTCCCTCTTCTCCTTGCCCTGTCCTGCATTTCTGTTGTTTACGCTTTATGAGGATGGCTCTTCTGACTGATGCGAAGTGATATCTTTTGTAGTATTGACTTCCAGTGCCCACCTGTTTGCTTGGCTAAAAAAGTGTATGCCCTTTTCTTGAATATATACAGAAAAAAAGCATACACCCTTTTTGGCCAACTGCAATGTTGGCAATGTTCAGCTCCTTTTCTTGTGCTTAATGGCGAGTCCTTTCTACCTCCTCAGATCCCTTTCCTGCCATTCTCCCTTGCTTACAAGTCCTTTTCTCTGACTTTCCTCAAGACATTTTTCAGTGATGGATATTTTCAACTCTGCAGTTTCGTGAATTTTACTGCCCCTGAGTTCCATTGTTCAACTTGTGTTTATGGGAACTGGCCACAAAGCAGCGGGATTTCCTCAAGCCCTATACTGTTTCCATGGGCAACCCTAGCCTTTGGTCAGTTCGTCTTCCTGATTGGAAATTAGAGTGACATGTGCCTGTCTGAACACCTAGGACTTGTCTCTCATTGTTCTTCATCCTTCCGCTTCATCCTCTGGACAAATTCCAAACTGTACACAACAGGATGTTGACAGTGCTGACATCTCCAAGTGGGGAGACTGTTAGTAAAGACGCTGGAGGGGTGAACCCGAGCACCAGGAGATGAGGAGATGAGATGCCTTTTCCAAACTCTTCCCGATCAGACGGTATACCATCCTCTGGGTGTGACAGACATGTTTTAGCAGTAGGAAGAGTCCCATTCATGTAAGGAGAACATCAGGGCTTTTTCAAAATCAGTGTCTCCCCGAAACACAAACTGGGGAATTTTTTAAGCTACGGCTACACATATGTTCATTAAGGGCCTTGGGAAGTAGGCAGAGTCCAAACTTTAGATGATTGAAGTCTTCAGGGTCAGAAGCACTCACCACCAGCTTCCCTTAGGTTACACTTTAACTGTCATTGATAGATGATGTCAGTAAAAATATCTATTCTTTTTCAGATTATTTCCCCTTATAGCTTATTGCAAAATGTTGAGTGTAGTTCCCTGTGCTATACAGTAGTTCCTTGTTGATGATCTATTTTATACATAGCAGTGTGTATGTGTTAATCCCAAACTGTTAATTTATCCCTCCTCCCACCTTTCCCCTTTGGTAATAATAAATTATAAGATTTTATACTTCTCAGAAATGGGGGAGCTGAAAGAGAGGTATCATTTTCAATGGAAAAGCATTTAAAACAAGATTGAAGCTTTAACCAAGATTATTAGATGTACATCCTTGGAAAGAAATCACTTCGTTTCTCTAATATTGACCTGACAAATAAGACAAACCTTTTCACTGAACTTGCTTATAATAAAGTGATGGAAATATCAAATGGAAGTGTTAGAAACATCTTATTTTACCCGAGCCTTATACACTGTTCTATGTTAACTACAGTTTGGCTCACACATCTGTTCATTGAGGTTACAATAGTCTCAATTTCTGTTACTGATCCTCCAGAGTGGACCCCAACAAGTGTCCCCCTGCCCAGTGTCATTGGGGCCAACAGATCGAGACTGAGTTTGGTTCACAAGCAAAGGAAACTTTATATTTTGATCAGAGAATGGAGAGGTGAGAGCATGCACTACCCCCTGGGCTGTGGGCTGGGCTGCTGTGTAGAGATCCTGTCAGAGTCAGTGGGAGGGAGGGGGCGGAGCTCTCGAGGGCCGGGTTGGCTGCAGCTCAGGCTCTGTATCGCGGAGTCTGCACTGGGCCCCAGGAGCTGAGGTGTCGTCCCAGCCATTCTGCACTAGGAAATCTGGTCTGAAGTGCCGGGTGTGGAACCTCTGCATGCGGGACCCTAGGAGCACATGAAATTAGACAAAGCACAAAGGATAAAAAAGGTTAGACTTGACTTTATTGCCCAGATTCTATTTTTATCTCCCAGGGATTTTTAATGGGCTTTGCTGGGGACAAACCCCTCCTCTGCCTTTTGTCCCGTTCCTCATTCTTGGAGTGCTGAGGGTGCAGACCCTTCTTCTGTAACTGCTGAGTGCTGAGTTGGGAGCCCTCATACCCGGGGGCGAGGGTCAGAGCTTCTCCCCAGCAGCCTCCAGGTGACGTTGATTGTCCCCAGGCCCCCTGCCTCCCTGCTCGTCCACCTGAGCACCAGCATTGGAAGTGTTATAGATTCTAATGACCTTTAAGGGTCCAGGAAAGAGATGTGCAGAGACGCTGTGGGGGCCGGTTTCACCCCGCCCCACATTTGTTCAGCCACCTTAGGCTGACCGTTTCTGCCAGCCTAGATGCTCTGACCAGTAGTCTGAGCTTTCTTCAATTAGGCCCCTGAATTAACGTACAAACAGCACCAGGTGTCAGAGCCCTGCCTGCTCAACTCCCAGACAGTCCAGGGTCAGTGGTGATCAAGGACCATGATGGCCACTGAGTCAACAGCCTTTTGAAGTAAACAGGAGTCCAGCCAGTCTTATTGGCCACCATCATCACGGTGTCTGTAGGCTTTTCTATGGTGACAGTGTGATATACGGTTCCCCCGCCAAGATTATTAGCTCCCCTCTGGGTGCAGTATGTCCTGCAAGCAGTAGTCTACTCTTTTGGGACACACTCTTGTTGTTTTATGAGAGAAACTCCAGGTCAAGTGATGTTCACATGAGTCGTCATGGTGCCCTGTTGCCCCCGGTTATCTCTCTGGATGTTGAAGTTGGAAGGCCTCCTCACTCGAGGTTGGTGTGCCCACAGAGCAAACCCTGAAACTTCAGGGCATGGTTGGTGGTTAGGATCACCACGTGGGGTCCTTTTCCCTTAGGAGGGAGGTGACCTTTGGGGCTGCTGATTTCCAGGTTTTTAGATACCGCCAGTATCTTGGCCAGATGTGGCAGTTGGCCAAGCCCCTTGGTGACCGTAGTTTATCCTACCTGGATGGCATTCTTGCATTGTTCCATTTCAAGTGGTCCCAGTTTTTGCACTAATTCTCCAATGGCGATTCACCTTTCACCGGGAATGTAAAGGTCAAAGGGTTTAGCTAAATTAGGGAGTTCCAGGGCAAGGGTCTGAATTGACTGCTCTTTCCATTCTTGAAAGGCCACTTCTGGATTCTATTCAACAGGATCATCATCTTTTCCTTTCAGTGTTTCATATAGAGGCCCAGCTAGTAGACTGTAGTTAGGGATCCAGAAGCAGCAAACCCTGGCCTCCCCAAGAACCCCTAAGCTGTCTTCTAGTTTTAGAAAGGGGTAAGGCTGAAAATGGTTTCTTCCCTTTCCTGGGATGGGCTTCTCCGACCTTCTGTGAGAATGAAGCCCAGGCAGGTCACCGCAGTCTGTGATATTTGAGCTTTTTCTTGGACAACTTCTATCCTTTATTGGCTTGGTAGTTCAGAGGCCTCCTTAGTAGGGCTGGCGATCAGAATGTCGTCTGTGTACTGAAGGAGGGTTTCCTTTTCCAGAGGTAGAATTTTAGGTCTTTAGCTAAGCTTTCCCCAAAGATGGTGTGGGAATTTTTGCACCCTTGGGGCAAGACGGCCCGGAAGTATTGTTTTAGTTGTATGTTGAGTCCTGCCACTCACAAGCCAAAATTTCTTGTGACTCTGGGACTAATGGAATACAAAAGAAGGCATCATTGAAGACTAATACAGAATACCATGTCCTGGTGGTTGGTAGAATGACCAGCAGGGTGTAGGAATTAGGAGCAGCTGGAGGTATATCCTCGGTGGCTTCACTGACTGTCCTGACATCCTTTACCAGGTCCCCAGCAGCCCATGGGGCTCTCGTGGTCAGACCAATCCCAGAATATGGAGCTCACCTGGGCAGGTACCCCACCCCCACCCCAGCCCACGGGGCTCTCGTGGTCAGGCCCCTCCCAGGATACAGAGCTACCCTTGCAGGTACCGTGGCAGGGCTGGGCACACAGGAACCGTGCACATAGCCCTCATTGCAGAGCACCCCCAGCTCACCTGTCGCTCAGAGCTGACACAGAGCACCTCAGAGCAGGACTTGAACTAACAAACAGCAGCTGCGACAGGTCTGTGACCCTGGGCATCACTCTGTGCGGCCTCCCTCCACCTGGTCTTCCAGAGACTTCCACTGCACCCGGGGCACCAGGCCTCTGTCTCCAACCACCACCCACCCCTCCTCTCCCTGACTCCTGGGTTCCTCTCATTAGGAGAGGGTTTTCTTGAAGTTGTCTCCCACTCATGGGCCAGATAAAATGATTAGAAAACAAGCCAAAGCTGCAGCCCCTTGTCTATCCTGACTCTCAGGAGCCCACACCTGTTCCTTGGACCTGGCCGGTTCAGCAATTTCCATTTTCTGCAACTGTGAGCCCCTGAGGGGTGATGATTGGCTGACCTGGGCAGCCTTACCGTGCCGGCCAGCCCTCCCCAGGTGTGCCTGGGTTGAGATCAATATAAATACCACTCCAGGCAGCAAGAGCCCCTGCAGCCGTGCCTGACGCCATTTTCTCTGCCCTGTCAGCAGTCTCGGGGCTGGGCTGGTGGGAGGGAGTGAGAGGCCACGGCTTTGTGGGTGGCCCAGTGTGAGTGGGGCTCTGCTGGACTTTCTGCAGCAGTTGCCAGGCTGCCACCTGCTAAAGAAGAGGATGTGTCACCTATACCTGCTGCTGGAATTTCTCCCTGGGCAGAGGTGAGGAAGGAAAGAAGCAGTGGGGGCAGGGACAGGACGGGTATCTCAGGCAGGGAAATGGAAATCTTCCAGAAGAGCACCCAGGGCCAGGACCATCCTGGCTGGCCTGCAGGCACCAAGTCGGCCGGCATGCTGTCACTCGTGTGGCTCTATGGCCCTTCCTCTACGCTTTCAAGTCCTTGTATATATTCAGGTGTTTTACCTGGGACGGGTGGGAATAGTTCAGCAGCAACTGGCCTGGGGCTCAGCTCACGTTTACTCACAGATGCCTCGGCACGGTGCCCCAGCTTTGCAATGAGGACGCTTGTTGCGTGGGGGCTGCTGGCTGAATGGGAGACGATTCCCCACCACTGACCAACTTCAGAATTGTTTACAACTGGAGCAAGTGCCCTGATACGGTTTTCCTCTGTGGAACTGGTGGGTTCTGTGTTTTTTTTCTCTTTTTCGTTTTTGGTTCAAGGTAGATTTTATTCCTCTTTTTTGTATTTACAGATACAAGCATGGAAATAATTTATTCATATAAATACATGTATGTGAAGGGAATAATTGTTTTTTCTGTTTTATTTTTTAAATTTTATTTCTTTTTAATTTTGAATTTTATTTTATATTTTTATACAGCAGGTTCTTATTGGTTACCTATTTTATACGTATAAATGTATACATGCCAATCCCAGTCTCTCAACTCCTCCCACCACCACCCCCCCAACAGCCTTCCACCCTTGTTGTCCATACGTTTGTTGTCTACATCTGTTACTATATTTATGCCTTGCAAAATGGTTAACCTGTACAGTTTTTCTAGGTTCCACATATATGCATGAATATACAAGATTTGTTTTTCTCTTTCTGACTTACTTCACTCTGTATGAGACTCTCTAGATCCATCGACGTCTTGACAAATGACCCAATTTCATTCCTTTTCATGGCTTAGTAATATTCCATTTTATATATGTACCACAGCTTTATGCATACGTCTGTCTGTGGGCATTTAGGTTGCTTCCATTACCTCGATATTGTAAAGAGTGAGGCAATGAACATTGCGGTGAATGTCTCTTTTTGATTTATGGTTTTGTCTGGGTATATGTCCAGAACTGGGATTGCTGTATCATATGGTAATTCTACTGTTAGTTTCTTAAGAAACTCCATATTGTTCTCCATAGTGACTGTATCAATTTATATTCCCAACAATAGTGGAAGAGGGTTCCTTTTCTCCACACCCTTTCCAGCATTTTTTGTTTGTAGATTTTCTGATGATGCCCATTCTACCAGGTGTGAGGTGATACCTCATTGCTGAGTCCATTTCCTTGAGCAAGGGGTAGGTCTTGTCTATTAAATATTTGGCTTATGGAACGGTATCTGTGCTAATTTCAAACTCTGGTTTTATGCAGCACCCCAACTCACCTTCCCACTTAAGCAAGCATAAGTTGGTTTTCTAAATTTGAGACCGTGTTCTGTTTTGTAAATCAGTTCATGTGTAGCCAAGTTCTCATTCCATGTATTAGTGGTACCTTATGATGTTTCTTTTTCTGTGTGACTTTTTTCACTTAGAATCACCGTGCCTCAATCCACTCATTATGCTGGTACGGGCCTGGTGACATAGTTTTCATTGCTGAGAGGTATTCTGTTGTACGTAAGTACCGCAACTTCTTTATCCATTATTTGTTCTCTGGCATATTTAACTTGTGCTGCAGAAGAGGTTCCTGTAAACAGAGCTGTCCCAAACTTTGGGGTGGCTGTGTCTTTTTGATTTTAATTTCCCTAAGCTATAGGACCATAAGTGGAAGTGCCCTAGGCTCTGTTGCTTTGTTTTTTATATGTTTCAGGAAACACCATACACTTCTCCCGAGTGGCTGTTGGCAATTTACATCCCGCCCATCAGCATAACAAGGCTCCCAGTTCTCCATGGCCTGTCCTGCCTTTCTGGATTTTACACTTTTTTCAGATTGCCCTTTTGACCGGGGGGAAGTGAGACTTCATTGTAGTGCAGATTTCCTTTGCAAGCTTGCTTGGTTGGCCAAAAAGTGCGTATGCGTTTTTCCCTGAATATATTCAGGAAAAAACGCATACGCCCTTTTTGGCCAAGTGCATCATTGTCGACGTTCTGCCTCTTTTCCTATGCTTTAAATGCAATTCCAGTCTGCCTCCTGAAATCGGTTTCCTGCAATTCTGACCCGCTTTCAAGTCCACTTGGCAGCCTTACTTCAGTATATTTTTGGACGATAGCTGTCATTTATAACTCTGCAGGTTTGTGAATTACAGTGCTCTTGAGCTCCTTTCTTCAACTCGCTTTCTTGTGAGTTGCCCGCAACACTGCAGGATTGCTTCAGGCCCTAATCTGGGTCTGGCACGGCATGCTGAGCCTTTGGTTAATCCTCTTCCTGGTGTGAAATAAGAGTTAAATTTGCCCGTCCAGAAACCTCCAGCTAGTCTCTCTTTGGTTCTCCCTATTCCTGTTCATCTTCCGCAGAAATTGCAAACTGGGCCAAACAGGAGGTTAAAGGCACTGACTCTCCAAGTCGGCAGAGCGTTAGTAAAGCATCTGGAATGTTGCACACGAGTACCAGGGGACGAGAACTGAGACATATTGGAACACGTCTCCCGATCACACGGTTGATCATACTCTGGGTTCCACATGCATGCTTTAGCTGAAGGAAGAATCCCTTAAACCTGGAGAGTTGAGACCCGTGGAATGGGTACCATGCAATATGACTTCAAAGGGTCTTCATTTGCTCACCGAACCTCTCCAATCCTATGACTGCTGCGTTCATGCCACTGTACACACGCTTGATTCTCTTTCGGAAACATAGCAATCCATAGGTTTTAAGATACTTACTAGTCAGGTACATTATTAGGCGTTTAATATGGGGTGTTGAGTCCATTTTGTTGAGTAAGGAGTAGCTCTTGTCTATTCCATATTTGGCTTAAGGAACTTTATCTGTGCTCATTTCAATCTCTGGTTTTATGCAGCACCCCAACTCACCTTTCCCCTTAAGCAAGCATAAGTTGGTTTTCTATATTTGAGACCCTGTTGTGTTTTGTAATCCAGTTCCTGTGTAGCCAAGTTTACATTCCGTGTATTAGTGATATCTTATGTTTCTTTTTCTGTGTGACTTATTTCAGTTAGAAACATCATACCTGAATCCACTCATTATGCTGCTACGGGCCTGATGACATAGATTTCATTGCTGAGTGATATTGCATTGTACATAAGTACCACAACTTCTTTATCCATTTTTCACTTTCTGCGATATTAAACTTGCCCCATAAACGAGTTTCTTGTAAACAGAGCCGTCCCAAACTTTGGGGTGGCTGTGCCTTTTTGATTTTAATTTCCCTAAGCTATAGGACCATAAGTGGAAGTGCCCTAGGCTCTGTTGTTTTGTTTTTTAGATGTTTCAGGAAACACCATACACTTCTCCCGAGTGGCTGTTGGCAATTTACATCCCGCCCATCAGCATAACAAGGCTCCCATTTCTCCATGGCCTGTCCTGCCTTTCTGGATTTTACACTTTTTTCAGATGGCACTTTTGACCAGGGGGAAGTGAGACTTCATTGTAGTGCAGATTTCCTTTGCAAGCTTGCTTGGTTGGCCAAAAAGGGCGTATGCGTTTTTTCCTGAATATATTCAGGGAAAAACGCATACGCCCTTTTTGGCCAAGTGCATCATTGTCGACGTTCTGCCTCTTTTCCTATGCTTTAAATGCAATTCCAGTCTACCTCCTGAAATCGGTTTCCTGCAATTCTGCCCCGCTTTCAAGTCCTCTTGGCAGGCTTACTTCAGTATATTTTTGGACGATAGCTGTCATTTATAACTCTGCAGGTTTGTGAATTACAGTGCCCCTGAGCTCCTTTCTTCAACTCGCTTTCTTGTGAGCTGGCCGCAACACCACAGGATTGCTTCAGGCCGTAATCTGTTTCCGGCACGGCACGCTGAGCCTTTGGTTAATTCCTCTAACTTGTGGGAAATGAGAGTTAAATTTGCAAGTCCAGACACCTCCAGCTAGTCTCTCATCGGTTCTCCCTATTCCTGTTCATCTTCCGCAGAAATTGCAAACTGGGCCAAACAGGAGGTTAAAGGCACTGACTCTCCAAGTCGGGAGAGAGTTAGTAAAGCGTCTGGAATGTTGCACCCGAGTACCAGGGGACGAGAACTGAGACATATTGGAACACGTCTCCCGATCACACGGTTCATCATACTCTGGGTTCCACATGCATGTTTTAGCTGAAGGAAGAATCCCTTAAACCTGGAGAGTTGAGACCCGTGGAATGGGTACCATGCAATATGACTTCAAAGGGTCTTCATTTGCTCACCGAACCTCTCCAATCCTATCACTGCTGCGTTTATGAACCTGTACACATGCTTGATTCTCTTTCAGAGACATAGCAATCCATAGGTTTTAAGATACTTACTAGTCAGCTACATTCTTAGGCGTTTAATATGGGGTGTTGAGTCCATTTCGTTGAGCAAGGAGTAGCTCTTGTCTAATACATAAGTGGCTTAAGGAACTTTATCTGTGCTCATTTCAATCTCTGGTTTTATGCAGCACCCCAACTCACCTTTCCCCTTAAGCAAGCATAAGATGGTTTTCTAAATTTGAGACCCTGTTTTGTTTTGTAATTCAGTTCCTGTGTAGCAAGTTTACATTCCGTGTATTAGTGATATCTTATGATGTTTCTTTTTCTGTGTGACTTATTTCAGTTAGAATCATCATACCTGAATCCACTCATTATGCTGCTACGGGCCTGATGACGTAGATTTCATTGCTGAGTGATATTGCATTGTACGTAAGTACCAAAACTTCTTTATCCATTTTTTGCTTTCTGCGATATTGAACTTGTACCGTAAATGAGGTTCTTGTAAACAGAGCCGTCCCAAACTTTGGCGTGGCTGGGCCTTTTTGATTTTAATTTCCCTAAGCTATAGGACCATAAGTGGAAGTGCCCTAGGCTCTGTTCCTCTGTTTTTTAGATGTTTCAGGAAGCACCATACACTTCTCCCCAGTGGCTGTTGGCAATTTACATCCCGCCCATCAGCATAACAAGGCTCCCAGTTCTCCATGGCCTGTCCTGCCTTTCTGGATTTTACACTTTTTTCAGATGGCCCTTTTGACCGGGGGGAAGTGAGACTTCATTGCAGTGCAGATTTCCTTTGCAAGCTTGCTTGGTTGGCCAAAAAGGGCGTATGCGTTTTTTCCTGAATATATTCAGGAAGAACTCATACGCGCTTTTTGGCCAAGTGCATCATTGTGGACGTTCTGCCTCTTTTCCTATGCTTTAAATGCAATTCCAGTCTACCTCCTGAAATCGGTTTCCTGCAATTCTGCCCCGCTTTCAAGTCCGCTTGGCAGCCTTACTTCAGTATATTTTTGGATGATAGCTGTCATTTATAACTCTGCAGGTTTGTGAATTACAGTGCCCCTGAGCTCCTTTCTTCAACTCGCTTTCTTGTGAGCTGGCCGCAACACTGCAGGATTGCTTCAGGCCCTAATCTGGTTCTGGCACGGCACGCTGAGCCTTTGGTTAATTCCTCTTCCTGGTGGGAAATGAGAGTTAAATTTGCCCGTCCAGACACCTCCAGCTAGTCTCTCATTGGTTCTCCCTATTCTTGTTCATCTTCCGCAGAAATTGCAAACTGGTCCAAACAGGAGTTTAAAGGCACTGACTCTCCAAGTCGGGAGAGTGTTAATAAAGCGTCTGGAATGTTGCACCCAAGTACCAGGGGACGAGAACTGAGACATATTGGAACACGTCTCCCAATCACACAGTTGATCATACTCTGGGTTCCACAAGCATGTTTTAGCTGAAGGAAGAATCCCTTAAACCTGGAGAATTGAGACCCGTGGAATGGGTACCATGCAATATGACTTCAAAGGGTCTTCATTTGCTCACCGAACCTCTCCAGTCCTATCACTGCTGCATTTATGCCCCTGTACACATGCCTGATTCTCTTTCGGAGACATAGCAATCCATAGGTTTTAAGATACTTACTAGTCAGGTACATACTTCGGCGTTTAATATGGGGTGTTGAGTCCATTTCGTTGAGCAAGGAGTAGCTCTTGTGTATTACATATTTGGCTTAAGGAACTTTATCTGTGCTCATTTCAATCTCTGGTTTTATGCAGCACCCCAACTCACCTTTCCCCTTAAGCAAGCATAAGTTGGTTTTCTAAATTTGGGACCATGTTCTGTTTTGAAATTCAGTTCCTGTGTAGCCAAGTTTACATTCCGTGTATTAGTGATATCTTATGATGTTTCTTTTTCTGTGTGACTTATTTCAGTTAGAATCATCATACCTGAATCCACTCATTATGCTGCTATGGGCCTGATGACATAGATGTCATTGCTGAGTGATATTGCATTGTACGTAAGTACCACAACTTCTTTATCCATTTTTCGCTTTATGCGATATTGAACTTGTACCGTAAACGAGTTTCTTGTAAACAGAGCCATCCCAAACTTTGGGGTGGCTGTGTCTTTTTGATTTTAATTTCCCTAAGCTATAGGACCATAAGTGGAAGTGCCCTAGGCTCTGTTGCTTTGTTTTTTAGATGCTTCAGGAAACACCATACACTTCTCCCGAGTGGCTGTTGGCAATGTACATCCCGCCCATCAGCATAACAAGGCTCCCAGTTCTCCATGGCCTGTCCTGCCTTTCTGGATTTTACACTTTTTTCAGATGGCCCTTTTGACGGGGGGGAAGTGAGACTTCATTGTAGTGCAGATTTCCTTTGCAAGCTTGCTTGGTTGGCCAAAAAGGGCGTATGCGTTTTTTCCTGAATATATTCAGGAAAAAACGCATACGCCCTTTTTGGCCAAGTGCATCATTGTCGACCTTCTGCCTCTTTTCCTATGCTTTAAATGCAATTCCAGTCTACCTCCTGAAATCGGTTTCCTGCAATTCTGCCCGGCTTTCAAGTCCTCTTGGCAGCCTTACTTCAGTATATTTTTGGATGATAGCTGTCATTTATAACTCTGCAGGTTTGTGAATTACAGTGCCCCTGAGCTCCTTTCTTCAACTCGCTTTCTTGTGAGCTGGCCGCAACACCGCAGGATTGCTTCAGGCCCTAATCTGGTTCCGGCATGGCACGCTGAGCCTTTGGTTAATTCCTCTTCCTGGTGGGAAATGAGAGTTAAATTTTCCCGTCCAGACACCTCCAGCTAGTCTCTCATTGGTTCTCCCTATTCCTGTTCATCTTCCACGGAATTTGCAAACTGGGCCAAACAGGAGGTTAAAGGCACTGACTCTCCAAGTCGGGAGAGTGTTAGTAAAGCATCTGGAATGTTGCACCCGAGTACCAGGGGACGAGAACTGAGACATATTTCAACACGTCTCCCGATCACACGGTTGATCATACTCTGGGTTCCACATGCATGTTTTAGCTGAAGGAAGAATCCCTTAAACCTGGAGAGTTGAGACCCGTGGAATGGGTACCATGCAATAGGACTTCAAAGGGTCTTCATTTGCTCACCAAAACTCTCCAATCCTATCACTGCTGCGTTTTTGCCCCTGTACTCACGATTGATTCACTTTCAGAGACATAGCAATCCATAGGTTTTAAGATACTTACTAGTCAGGTACATTATTAGGCGTTTAATATGGGGTTTTGAGTCCATTTCGTTGAGCAAGGAGTAGCTCTTGTCTATTACATATTTGGCTTAAGGAACTTTATCTGTGCTCATTTCAATCTCTGGTTTTATGCAGCACCCCAACTCACCTTTCCCCTTAAGCAAGCATAAGTTGATTTTCTAAATTTGGGACCATGTTCTGTTTTGAAATTCAGTTCCTGTGTAGCCAAGTTTACATTCCGTGTATTAGTGATATCTTATGATGTTTCTTTTTCTGTGTGACTTATTTCAGTTAGAATCATCATACCTGAATCCACTCATTATGCTGCTATGGGCCTGATGACATAGATGTCATTGCTGAGTGATATTGCATTGTACGTAAGTACCACAACTTCTTTATCCATTTTTCGCTTTATGCGATATTGAACTTGTACCGTAAACGAGTTTCTTGTAAACAGAGCCATCCCAAACTTTGGGGTGGCTGTGTCTTTTTGATTTTAATTTCCCTAAGCTATAGGACCATAAGTGGAAGTGCCCTAGGCTCTGTTGCTTTGTTTTTTAGATGTTTCAGGAAACACCATACACTTCTCCCGAGTGGCTGTTGGCAAGTTACATCCCGCCCATCAGCATAACAAGGCTCCCAGTTCTCCATGGCCTGTCCTGCCTTTCTGGATTTTACACTTTTTTCAGATGGCCCTTTTGACGGGGGGGAAGTGAGACTTCATTGTAGTGCAGATTTCCTTTGCAAGCTTGCTTGGTTGGCCAAAAAGGGCGTATGCGTTTTTTCCTGAATATATTCAGGAAAAAACGCATACGCCCTTTTTGGCCAAGTGCATCATTGTCGACCTTCTGCCTCTTTTCCTATGCTTTAAATGTAATTCCAGTCTACCTCCTGAAATCGGTTTCCTGCAATTCTGCCCGGCTTTCAAGTCCTCTTGGCAGCCTTACTTCAGTATATTTTTGGATGATAGCTGTCATTTATAACTCTGCAGGTTTGTGAATTACAGTGCCCCTGAGCTCCTTTCTTCAACTCGCTTTCTTGTGAGCTGGCCGCAACACCGCAGGTTTGCTTCAGGCCCTAATCTGGTTCCGGCATGGCACGCTGAGCCTTTGGTTAATTCCTCTTCCTGGTGGGAAATGAGAGTTAAATTTTCCCGTCCAGACACCTCCAGCTAGTCTCTCATTGGTTCTCCCTATTCCTGTTCATCTTCCGCGGAATTTGCAAACTGGGCCAAACAGGAGGTTAAAGGCACTGACTCTCCAAGTCGGGAGAGTGTTAGTAAAGCATCTGGAATGTTGCACCCGAGTACCAGGGGACGAGAACTGAGACATATTTCAACACGTCTCCCGATCACACGGTTGATCATGCTCTGGGTTCCACATGCATGTTTTAGCTGAAGGAAGAATCCCTTAAACCTGGAGAGTTGAGACCCGTGGAATGGGTACCATGCAATATGACTTCAAAGGGTCTTCATTTGCTCACCAAAACTCTCCAATCCTATCACTGCTGCGTTTTTGCCCCTGTACTCACGATTGATTCACTTTCAGAGACATAGCAATCCATAGGTTTTATGATACTTACTAGTCAGGTACATTATTAGGCGTTTAATATGGGGTGTTGAGTCCATTTCGTTGAGCAAGGAGTAGCTCTTGTCTATTACATATTTGGCTTAAGGAACTTTATCTGTGCTCATTTCAATCTCTGGTTTTATGCAGCACCCCAACTCACCTTTCCCCTTAAGCAAGCATAAGTTGATTTTCTAAATTTGGGACCATGTTCTGTTTTGAAATTCAGTTCCTGTGTAGCCAAGTTTACATTCCGTGTATTAGTGATATCTTATGATGTTTCTTTTTCTGTGTGACTTATTTCAGTTAGAATCATCATACCTGAATCCACTCATTATGCTGCTATGGGCCTGATGACATAGATGTCATTGCTGAGTGATATTGCATTGTACGTAAGTACCACAACTTCTTTATCCATTTTTCGCTTTATGCGATATTGAACTTGTACCGTAAACGAGTTTCTTGTAAACAGAGCCATCCCAAACTTTGGGGTGGCTGTGTCTTTTTGATTTTAATTTCCCTAAGCTATAGGACCGTAAGTGGAAGTGCCCTAGGCTCTGTTGCTTTGTTTTTTAGATGTTTCAGGAAACACCATACACTTCTCCCGAGTGGCTGTTGGCAATGTACATCCCGCCCATCAGCATAACAAGGCTCCCAGTTCTCCATGGCCTGTCCTGCCTTTCTGGATTTTACACTTTTTTCAGATGGCCCTTTTGACGGGGGGGAAGTGAGACTTCATTGTAGTGCAGATTTCCTTTGCAAGCTTGCTTGGTTGGCCAAAAAGGGCGTATGCGTTTTTTCCTGAATATATTCAGGAAAAAACGCATACGCCCTTTTTGGCCAAGTGCATCATTGTCGACCTTCTGCCTCTTTTCCTATGCTTTAAATGCAATTCCAGTCTACCTCCTGAAATCGGTTTCCTGCAATTCTGCCCGGCTTTCAAGTCCTCTTGGCATACTTACTTCAGTATATTTTTGGATGATAGCTGTCATTTATAACTCTGCAGGTTTGTGAATTACAGTGCCCCTGAGCTCCTTTCTTCAACTCGCTTTCTTGTGAGCTGGCCGCAACACCGCAGGATTGCTTCAGGCCCTAATCTGGTTCCGGCATGGCACGCTGAGCCTTTGGTTAATTCCTCTTCCTGGTGGGAAATGAGAGTTAAATTTTCCCGTCCAGACACCTCCAGCTAGTCTCTCATTGGTTCTCCCTATTCCTGTTCATCTTCCGCGGAATTTGCAAACTGGGCCAAACAGGAGGTTAAAGGCACTGACTCTCCAAGTCGGGAGAGTGTTAGTAAAGCATCTGGAATGTTGCACCCGAGTACCAGGGGACGAGACCTGAGACATATTTCAACACGTCTCCCGATCACACGGCTGATCATACTCTGGGTTCCACATGCATGTTTTAGCTGAAGGAAGAATCCCTTAAACCTGGAGAGTTGAGACCCGTGGAATGGGTACCATGCAATATGACTTCAAAGGGTCTTCATTTGCTCACCAAAACTCTCCAATCCTATCACTGCTGCGTTTTTGCCCCTGTACTCACGATTGATTCACTTTCAGAGACATAGCAATCCATAGGTTTTAAGATACTTACTAGTCAGGTACATTATTAGGCGTTTAATATGGGGTTTTGAGTCCATTTCGTTGAGCAAGGAGTAGCTCTTGCCTATTACATATTTGGCTTAAGGAACTTTATCTGTGCTCATTTCAATCTCTGGTTTTATGCAGCACCCCAACTCACCTTTCCCCTTAAGCAAGCATAAGTTGATTTTCTAAATTTGGGACCATGTTCTGTTTTGAAATTCAGTTCCTGTGTAGCCAAGTTTACATTCCGTGTATTAGTGATATCTTATGATGTTTCTTTTTCTGTGTGACTTATTTCAGTTAGAATCATCATACCTGAATCCACTCATTATGCTGCTATGGGCCTGATGACATAGATGTCATTGCTGAGTGATATTGCATTGTACGTAAGTACCACAACTTCTTTATCCATTTTTCGCTTTATGCGATATTGAACTTGTACCGTAAACGAGTTTCTTGTAAACAGAGCCATCCCAAACTTTGGGGTGGCTGTGTCTTTTTGATTTTAATTTCCCTAAGCTATAGGACCATAAGTGGAAGTGCCCTAGGCTCTGTTGCTTTGTTTTTTAGATGTTTCAGGAAACACCATACACTTCTCCCGAGTGGCTGTTGGCAATTTACATCCCGCCCATCAGCATAACAAGGCTCCCAGTTCTCCATGGCCTGTCCTGCCTTTCTGGATTTTACACTTTTTTCAGATGGCCCTTTTGACGGGGGGGAAGTGAGACTTCATTGTAGTGCAGATTTCCTTTGCAAGCTTGCTTGGTTGGCCAAAAAGGGCGTATGCGTTTTTTCCTGAATATATTCAGGAAAAAACGCATACGCCCTTTTTGGCCAAGTGCATCATTGTCGACCTTCTGCCTCTTTTCCTATGCTTTAAATGCAATTCCAGTCTACCTCCTGAAATCGGTTTCCTGCAATTCTGCCCGGCTTTCAGGTCCTCTTGGCAGCCTTACTTCAGTATATTTTTGGATGATAGCTGTCATTTATAACTCTGCAGGTTTGTGAATTACAGTGCCCCTGAGCTCCTTTCTTCAACTCGCTTTCTTGTGAGCTGGCCGCAACACCGCAGGATTGCTTCAGGCCCTAATCTGGTTCCGGCATGGCACGCTGAGCCTTTGGTTAATTCCTCTTCCTGGTGGGAAATGAGAGTTAAATTTTCCCGTCCAGACACCTCCAGCTAGTCTCTCATTGGTTCTCCCTATTCCTGTTCATCTTCCGCGGAATTTGCAAACTGGGCCAAACAGGAGGTTAAAGGCACTGACTCTCCAAGTCGGGAGAGTGTTAGTAAAGCATCTGGAATGTTGCACCCGAGTACCAGGGGACGAGACCTGAGACATATTTCAACACGTCTCCCGATCACATGGTTGATCATACTCTGGGTTCCACATGCATGTTTTAGCTGAAGGAAGAATCCCTTAAACCTGGAGAGTTGAGACCCGTGGAATGGGTACCATGCAATATGACTTCAAAGGCTCTTCATTTGCTCACCAAAACTCTCCAATCCTATCACTGCTGCGTTTTTGCCCCTGTACTCACGATTGATTCACTTTCAGAGACATAGCAATCCATAGGTTTTAAGGTACTTACTAGTCAGGTACATTATTAGGCGTTTAATATGGGGTTTTGAGTCCATTTCGTTGAGCAAGGAGTAGCTCTTGTCTATTACATATTTGGCTTAAGGAACTTTATCTGTGCTCATTTCAATCTCTGGTTTTATGCAGCACCCCAACTCACCTTTCCCCTTAAGCAAGCATAAGTTGGTTTTCTAAATTTGGGACCATGTTCTGTTTTGAAATTCAGTTCCTGTGTAGCCAAGTTTACATTCCGTGTATTAGTGATATCTTATGATGTTTCTTTTTCTGTGTGACTTATTTCAGTTAGAATCATCATACCTGAATCCACGCATTATGCTGCTATGGGCCTGATGACATAGATGTCATTGCTGAGTGATATTGCATTGTACGTAAGTACCACAACTTCTTTATCCATTTTTCGCTTTATGCGATATTGAACTTGTACCGTAAACGAGTTTCTTGTAAACAGAGCCATCCCAAACTTTGGGGTGGCTGTGTCTTTTTGATTTTAATTTCCCTAAGCTATAGGACCATAAGTGGAAGTGCCCTAGGCTCGGTTGCTTTGTTTTTTAGATGTTTCAGGAAACACCATACACTTCTCCCGAGTGGCTGTTGGCAATTTACATCCCGCCCATCAGCATAACAAGGCTCCCAGTTCTCCATGGCCTGTCCTGCCTTTCTGGATTTTACACTTTTTTCAGATGGCCCTTTTGACGGGGGGGAAGTGAGACTTCATTGTAGTGCAGATTTCCTTTGCAAGCTTGCTTGGTTGGCCAAAAAGGGCGTATGCGTTTTTTCCTGAATATATTCAGGAAAAAACGCATACGCCCTTTTTGGCCAAGTGCATCATTGTCGACCTTCTGCCTCTTTTCCTATGCTTTAAATGCAATTCCAGTCTACCTCCTGAAATCGGTTTCCTGCAATTCTGCCCGGCTTTCAAGTCCTCTTGGCAGACTTACTTCAGTATATTTTTGGATGATAGCTGTCATTTATAACTCTGCAGGTTTGTGAATTACAGTGCCCCTGAGCTCCTTTCTTCAACTCGCTTTCTTGTGAGCTGGCCGCAACACCGCAGGATTGCTTCAGGCCCTAATCTGGTTCCGGCATGGCACGCTGAGCCTTTGGTTAATTCCTCTTCCTGGTGGGAAATGAGAGTTAAATTTTCCCGTCCAGACACCTCCAGCTAGTCTCTCATTGGTTCTCCCTATTCCTGTTCATCTTCCGCAGAATTTGCAAACTGGGCCAAACAGGAGGTTAAAGGCACTGACTCTCCAAGTCGGGAGAGTGTTAGTAAAGCATCTGGAATGTTGCACCCGAGTACCAGGGGACGAGACCTGAGACATATTTCAACACGTCTCCCGATCACACGGCTGATCATACTCTGGGTTCCACATGCATGTTTTAGCTGAAGGAAGAATCCCTTAAACCTGGAGAGTTGAGACCCGTGGAATGGGTACCATGCAATATGACTTCAAAGGGTCTTCATTTGCTCACCAAAACTCTCCAATCCTATCACTGCTGCGTTTTTGCCCCTGTACTCACGATTGATTCACTTTCAGAGACATAGCAATCCATAGGTTTTAAGACACTTACTAGTCAGGTACATTATTAGGCGTTTGATATGGGGTTTTGAGTCCATTTCGTTGAGCAAGGAGTAGCTCTTGTCTATTACATATTTGGCTTAAGGAACTTTATCTGTGCTCATTTCAATCTCTGGTTTTATGCAGCACCCCAACTCACCTTTCCCCTTAAGCAAGCATAAGTTGGTTTTCTAAATTTGGGACCATGTTCTGTTTTGAAATTCAGTTCCTGTGTAGCCAAGTTTACATTCCGTGTATTAGTGATATCTTATGATGTTTCTTTTTCTGTGTGACTTATTTCAGTTAGAATCATCATACCTGAATCCACTCATTATGCTGCTATGGGCCTGATGACATAGATGTCATTGCTGAGTGATATTGCATTGTACGTAAGTACCACAACTTCTTTATCCATTTTTCGCTTTATGCGATATTGAACTTGTACCGTAAACGAGGTTCTTGTAAACAGAGCCGTCCCAAACTTTGGGGTGGCTGTGTCTTTTTGATTTTAATTTCCCTAAGCTATAGGACCATAAGTGGAAGTGCCCTAGGCTCTGTTGCTTTGTTTTTTAGATGTTTCAGGAAACACCATACACTTCTCCCGAGTGGCTGTTGGCAATTTACATCCCGCCCATCAGCATAACAAGGCTCCCAGTTCTCCATGGCCTGTCCTGCCTTTCTGGATTTTACACTTTTTTCAGATGGCCCTTTTGACGGGGGGGAAGTGAGACTTCATTGTAGTGCAGATTTCCTTTGCAAGCTTGCTTGGTTGGCCAAAAAGGGCGTATGCGTTTTTTCCTGAATATATTCAGGAAAAAACGCATACGCCCTTTTTGGCCAAGTGCATCATTGTCGACCTTCTGCCTCTTTTCCTATGCCTAAAATGCAATTCCAGTCTACCTCCTGAAATCGGTTTCCTGCAATTCTGCCCGGCTTTCAAGTCCTCTTGGCAGCCTTACTTCAGTATATTTTTGGATGATAGCTGTCATTTATAACTCTGCAGGTTTGTGAATTACAGTGCCCCTGAGCTCCTTTCTTCAACTCGCTTTCTTGTGAGCTGGCCGCAACACCGCAGGATTGCTTCAGGCCCTAATCTGGTTCCGGCATGGCACGCTGAGCCTTTGGTTAATTCCTCTTCCTGGTGGGAAATGAGAGTTAAATTTTCCCGTCCAGACACCTCCAGCTAGTCTCTCATTGGTTCTCCCTATTCCTGTTCATCTTCCGCGGAATTTGCAAACTGGGCCAAACAGGAGGTTAAAGGCCCTGACTCTCCAAGTCGGGAGAGTGTTAGTAAAGCATCTGGAATGTTGCACCCGAGTACCAGGGGACGAGAACTGAGACATATTTCAACACGTCTCCCGATCACACGGTTGATCATACTCTGGGTTCCACATGCATGTTTTAGCTGAAGGAAGAATCCCTTAAACCTGGAGAGTTGAGACCCGTGGAATGGGTACCATGCAATATGACTTCAAAGGGTCTTCATTTGCTCACCAAAACTCTCCAATCCTATCACTGCTGCGTTTTTGCCCCTGTACTCACGATTGATTCACTTTCAGAGACATAGCAATCCATAGGTTTTAAGATACTTACTAGTCAGGTACATTATTAGGCGTTTAATATGGGGTTTTGAGTCCATTTCGTTGAGCAAGGAGTAGCTCTTGTCTATTACATATTTGGCTTAAGGAACTTTATCTGTGCTCATTTCAATCTCTGGTTTTATGCAGCACCCCAACTCACCTTTCCCCTTAAGCAAGCATAAGTTGATTTTCTAAATTTGGGACCATGTTCTGTTTTGAAATTCAGTTCCTGTGTAGCCAAGTTTACATTCCGTGTATTAGTGATATCTTATGATGTTTCTTTTTCTGTGTGACTTATTTCAGTTAGAATCATCATACCTGAATCCACTCGTTATGCTGCTATGGGCCTGATGACATAGATGTCATTGCTGAGTGATATTGCATTGTACGTAAGTACCACAACTTCTTTATCCATTTTTCGCTTTATGCGATATTGAACTTGTACCGTAAACGAGGTTCTTGTAAACAGAGCCGTCCCAAACTTTGGGGTGGCTGTGTCTTTTTGATTTTAATTTCCCTAAGCTATAGGACCATAAGTGGAAGTGCCCTAGGCTCTGTTGGTTTGTTTTTTAGATGTTTCAGGAAACACCATACACTTCTCCCGAGTGGCTGTTGGCAATTTACATCCCGCCCATCAGCATAACAAGGCTCCCAGTTCTCCATGGCCTGTCCTGCCTTTCTGGATTTTACACTTTTTTCAGATGGCCCTCTTGACCGGGGGGAAGTGAGACTTCATTGTAGTGCAGATTTCCTTTGCAAGCTTGCTTGGTTGGCCAAAAAGGGCGTATGCGTTTTTTCCTGAATATATTCAGGAAAAAACGCATACGCCCTTTTTGGCCAAGTGCATCATTGTCGACCTTCTGCCTCTTTTCCTATGCTTTAAATGCAATTCCAGTCTACCTCCTGAAATCGGTTTCCTGCAATTCTGCCCGGCTTTCAAGTCCTCTTGGCAGCCTTACTCCAGTATATTTTTGGATGATAGCTGTCATTTATAACTCTGCAGGTTTGTGAATTACAGTGCCCCTGAGCTCCTTTCTTCAACTCGCTTTCTTGTGAGCTGGCCGCAACACCGCAGGATTGCTTCAGGCCCTAATCTGGTTCCGGCATGGCACGCTGAGCCTTTGGTTAATTCCTCTTCCTGGTGGGAAATGAGAGTTAAATATTCCCGTCCAGACACCTCCAGCTAGTCTCTCATTGGTTCTCCCTATTCCTGTTCATCTTCCGCGGAATTTGCAAACTGGGCCAAACAGGAAGTTAAAGGCACTGACTCTCCAAGTCGGGAGAGTGTTAGTAAAGCATCTGGAATGTTTCACCCGAGTACCAGGGGACGAGACCTGAGACATATTTCAACACGTCTCCCGATCACACGGTTGATCATACTCTGGGTTCCACATGCATGTTTTAGCTGAAGGAAGAATCCCTTAAACCTGGAGAGTTGAGACCCGTGGAATGGGTACCATGCAATATGACTTCAAAGGGTCTTCATTTGCTCACCAAAACTCTCCAATCCTATCACTGCTGCGTTTTTGCCCCTGTACTCACGATTGATTCACTTTCAGAGACATAGCAATCCATAGGTTTTAAGATACTTACTAGTCAGGTACATTATTAGGCGTTTAATATGGGGTTTTGAGTCCATTTCGTTGAGCAAGGAGTAGCTCTTGCCTATTACATATTTGGCTTAAGGAACTTTATCTGTGCTCATTTCAATCTCTGGTTTTATGCAGCACCCCAACTCACCTTTCCCCTTAAGCAAGCATAAGTTGGTTTTCTAAATTTGGGACCATGTTCTGTTTTGAAATTCAGTTCCTGTGTAGCCAAGTTTACATTCCGTGTATTAGTGATATCTTATGATGTTTCTTTTTCTGTGTGACTTATTTCAGTTAGAATCATCATACCTGAATCCACGCATTATGCTGCTATGGGCCTGATGACATAGATGTCATTGCTGAGTGATATTGCATTGTACGTAAGTACCACAACTTCTTTATCCATTTTTCGCTTTATGCGATATTGAACTTGTACCGTAAACGAGTTTCTTGTAAACAGAGCCATCCCAAACTTTGGGGTGGCTGTGTCTTTTTGATTTTAATTTCCCTAAGCTATAGGACCATAAGTGGAAGTGCCCTAGGCTCTGTTGCTTTGTTTTTTAGATGTTTCAGGAAACACCATACACTTCTCCCGAGTGGCTGTTGGCAATTTACATCCCGCCCATCAGCATAACAAGGCTCCCAGTTCTCCATGGCCTGTCCTGCCTTTCTGGATTTTACACTTTTTTCAGATGGCCCTTTTGACCAGGGGGAAGTGAGACTTCATTGTAGTGCAGATTTCCTTTGCAAGCTTGCTTGGTTGGCCAAAAAGGGCGTATGCGTTTTTTCCTGAATATATTCAGGAAAAAACGCATACGCCCTTTTTGGCCAAGTGCATCATTGTCGACCTTCTGCCTCTTTTCCTATGCTTTAAATGCAATTCCAGTCTACCTCCTGAAATCGGTTTCCTGCAATTCTGCCCGGCTTTCAAGTCCTCTTGGCATACTTACTTCAGTATATTTTTGGATGATAGCTGTCATTTATAACTCTGCAGGTTTGTGAATTACAGTGCCCCTGAGCTCCTTTCTTCAACTCGCTTTCTTGTGAGCTGGCCGCAACACCGCAGGATTGCTTCAGGCCCTAATCTGGTTCCGGCATGGCACGCTGAGCCTTTGGTTAATTCCTCTTCCTGGTGGGAAATGAGAGTTAAATTTTCCCGTCCAGACACCTCCAGCTAGTCTCTCATTGGTTCTCCCTATTCCTGTTCATCTTCCGCGGAATTTGCAAACTGGGCCAAACAGGAGGTTAAAGGCACTGACTCTCCAAGTCGGGAGAGTGTTAGTAAAGCATCTGGAATGTTGCACCCGAGTACCAGGGGACGAGACCTGAGACATATTTCAACACGTCTCCCGATCACACGGTTGATCATACTCTGGGTTCCACATGCATGTTTTAGCTGAAGGAAGAATCCCTTAAACCTGGAGAGTTGAGACCCGTGGAATGGGTACCATGCAATATGACTTCAAAGGGTCTTCATTTGCTCACCAAAACTCTCCAATCCTATCACTGCTGCGTTTTTGCCCCTGTACTCACGATTGATTCACTTTCAGAGACATAGCAATCCATAGGTTTTAAGATACTTACTAGTCAGGTACATTATTAGGCATTTAATATGGGGTTTTGAGTCCATTTCGTTGAGCAAGGAGTAGCTCTTGTCTATTACATATTTGGCTTAAGGAACTTTATCTGTGCTCATTTCAATCTCTGGTTTTATGCAGCACCCCAACTCACCTTTCCCCTTAAGCAAGCATAAGTTGATTTTCTAAATTTGGGACCATGTTCTGTTTTGAAATTCAGTTCCTGTGTAGCCAAGTTTACATTCCGTGTATTAGTGATATCTTATGATGTTTCTTTTTCTGTGTGACTTATTTCAGTTAGAATCATCATACCTGAATCCACTCATTATGCTGCTATGGGCCTGATGACATAGATGTCATTGCTGAGTGATATTGCATTGTACGTAAGTACCACAACTTCTTTATCCATTTTTCGCTTTATGCGATATTGAACTTGTACCGTAAACGAGTTTCTTGTAAACAGAGCCATCCCAAACTTTGGGGTGGCTGTGTCTTTTTGATTTTAATTTCCCTAAGCTATAGGACCATAAGTGGAAGTGCCCTAGGCTCTGTTGCTTTGTTTTTTAGATGTTTCAGGAAACACCATACACTTCTCCCGAGTGGCTGTTGGCAATGTACATCCCGCCCATCAGCATAACAAGGCTCCCAGTTCTCCATGGCCTGTCCTGCCTTTCTGGATTTTACACTTTTTTCAGATGGCCCTTTTGACGGGGGGGAAGTGAGACTTCATTGTTGTGCAGATTTCCTTTGCAAACTTGCTTGGTTGGCCAAAAAGGGCGTATGCGTTTTTTCCTGAATATATTCAGGAAAAAACGCATACGCCCTTTTTGGCCAAGTGCATCATTGTCGACCTTCTGCCTCTTTTCCTATGCTTTAAATGCAATTCCAGTCTACCTCCTGAAATCGGTTTCCTGCAATTCTGCCCGGCTTTCAAGTCCTCTTGGCAGCCTTACTTCAGTATATTTTTGGATGATAGCTGTCATTTATAACTCTGCAGGTTTGTGAATTACAGTGCCCCTGAGCTCCTTTCTTCAACTCGCTTTCTTGTGAGCTGGCCGCAACACCGCAGGATTGCTTCAGGCCCTAATCTGGTTCCGGCATGGCACGCTGAGCCTTTGGTTAATTCCTCTTCCTGGTGGGAAATGAGAGTTAAATTTTCCCGTCCAGACACCTCCAGCTAGTCTCTCATTGGTTCTCCCTATTCCTGTTCATCTTCCGCGGAATTTGCAAACTGGGCCAAACAGGAGGTTAAAGGCACTGACTCTCCAAGTCGGGAGAGTGTTAGTAAAGCATCTGGAATGTTGCACCCGAGTACCAGGGGACGAGAACTGAGACATATTTCAACACGTCTCCCGATCACACGGTTGATCATACTCTGGGTTCCACATGCATGTTTTAGCTGAAGGAAGAATCCCTTAAACCTGGAGAGTTGAGACCCGTGGAATGGGTACCATGCAATATGACTTCAAAGGGTCTTCATTTGCTCACCAAAACTCTCCAATCCTATCACTGCTGCGTTTTTGCCCCTGTACTCACGATTGATTCACTTTCAGAGACATAGCAATCCATAGGTTTTAAGATACTTACTAGTCAGGTACATTATTAGGCGTTTAATATGGGGTGTTGAGTCCATTTCGTTGAGCAAGGAGTAGCTCTTGTCTATTACATATTTGGCTTAAGGAACTTTATCTGTGCTCATTTCAATCTCTGGTTTTATGCAGCACCCCAACTCACCTTTCCCCTTAAGCAAGCATAAGTTGATTTTCTAAATTTGGGACCATGTTCTGTTTTGAAATTCAGTTCCTGTGTAGCCAAGTTTACATTCCGTGTATTAGTGATATCTTATGATGTTTCTTTTTCTGTGTGACTTATTTCAGTTAGAATCATCATACCTGAATCCACTCATTATGCTGCTATGGGCCTGATGACATAGATGTCATTGCTGAGTGATATTGCATTGTACGTAAGTACCACAACTTCTTTATCCATTTTTCGCTTTATGCGATATTGAACTTGTACCGTAAACGAGGTTCTTGTAAACAGAGCCGTCCCAAACTTTGGGGTGGCTGTGTCTTTTTGATTTTAATTTCCCTAAGCTATAGGACCATAAGTGGAAGTGCCCTAGGCTCTGTTGCTTTGTTTTTTAGATGTTTCAGGAAACACCATACACTTCTCCCGAGTGGCTGTTGGCAAGTTACATCCCGCCCATCAGCATAACAAGGCTCCCAGTTCTCCATGGCCTGTCCTGCCTTTCTGGATTTTACACTTTTTTCAGATGGCCCTTTTGACGGGGGGGAAGTGAGACTTCATTGTAGTGCAGATTTCCTTTGCAAGCTTGCTTGGTTGGCCAAAAAGGGCGTATGCGTTTTTTCCTGAATATATTCAGGAAAAAACGCATACGCCCTTTTTGGCCAAGTGCATCATTGTCGACCTTCTGCCTCTTTTCCTATGCTTTAAATGCAATTCCAGTCTACCTCCTGAAATCGGTTTCCTGCAATTCTGCCCGGCTTTCAAGTCCTCTTGGCAGCCTTACTCCAGTATATTTTTGGATGATAGCTGTCATTTATAACTCTGCAGGTTTGTGAATTACAGTGCCCCTGAGCTCCTTTCTTCAACTCGCTTTCTTGTGAGCTGGCCGCAACACCGCAGGATTGCTTCAGGCCCTAATCTGGTTCCGGCATGGCACGCTGAGCCTTTGGTTAATTCCTCTTCCTGGTGGGAAATGAGAGTTAAATTTTCCCGTCCAGACACCTCCAGCTAGTCTCTCATTGGTTCTCCCTATTCCTGTTCATCTTCCGCGGAATTTGCAAACTGGGCCAAACAGGAGGTTAAAGGCACTGACTCTCCAAGTCGGGAGAGTGTTAGTAAAGCATCTGGAATGTTGCACCCGAGTACCAGGGGACGAGAACTGAGACATATTTCAACACGTCTCCCGATCACACGGTTGATCATATTCTGGGTTCCACATGCATGTTTTAGCTGAAGGAAGAATCCCTTAAACCTGGAGAGTTGAGACCCGTGGAATGGGTACCATGCAATATGACTTCAAAGGGTCTTCATTTGCTCACCAAAACTCTCCAATCCTATCACTGCTGCGTTTTTGCCCCTGTACTCACGATTGATTCACTTTCAGAGACATAGCAATCCATAGGTTTTAAGATACTTACTAGTCAGGTACATTATTAGGCGTTTAATATGGGGTGTTGAGTCCATTTCGTTGAGCAAGGAGTAGCTCTTGTCTATTACATATTTGGCTTAAGGAACTTTATCTGTGCTCATTTCAATCTCTGGTTTTATGCAGCACCCCAACTCACCTTTCCCCTTAAGCAAGCATAAGTTGATTTTCTAAATTTGGGACCATGTTCTGTTTTGAAATTCAGTTCCTGTGTAGCCAAGTTTACATTCCGTGTATTAGTGATATCTTATGATGTTTCTTTTTCTGTGTGACTTATTTCAGTTAGAATCATCATACCTGAATCCACTCATTATGCTGCTATGGGCCTGATGACATAGATGTCATTGCTGAGTGATATTGCATTGTACGTAAGTACCACAACTTCTTTATCCATTTTCCGCTTTATGCGATATTGAACTTGTACCGTAAACGAGTTTCTTGTAAACAGAGCCATCCCATACTTTGGGGTGGCTGTGTCTTTTTGATTTTAATTTCCCTAAGCTATAGGACCATAAGTGGAAGTGCCCTAGGCTCTGTTGCTTTGTTTTTTAGATGTTTCAGGAAACACCATACACTTCTCCCGAGTGGCTGTTGGCAATTTACATCCCGCCCATCAGCATAACAAGGCTCCCAGTTCTCCATGGCCTGTCCTGCCTTTCTGGATTTTACACTTTTTTCAGATGGCCCTTTTGACGGGGGGGAAGTGAGACTTCATTGTAGTGCAGATTTCCTTTGCAAGCTTGCTTGGTTGGCCAAAAAGGGCGTATGCGTTTTTTCCTGAATATATTCAGGAAAAAACGCATACGCCCTTTTTGGCCAAGTGCATCATTGTCGACCTTCTGCCTCTTTTCCTATGCTTTAAATGCAATTCCAGTCTACCTCCTGAAATCGGTTTCCTGCAATTCTGCCCGGCTTTCAAGTCCTCTTGGCAGCCTTACTTCAGTATATTTTTGGATGATAGCTGTCATTTATAACTCTGCAGGTTTGTGAATTACAGTGCCCCTGAGCTCCTTTCTTCAACTCGCTTTCTTGTGAGCTGGCCGCAACACCGCAGGATTGCTTCAGGCCCTAATCTGGTTCCGGCATGGCATGCTGAGCCTTTGGTTAATTCCTCTTCCTGGTGGGAAATGAGAGTTAAATTTTCCCGTCCAGACACCTCCAGCTAGTCTCTCATTGGTTCTCCCTATTTCTGTTCATCTTCCGCGGAATTTGCAAACTGGGCCAAACAGGAGGTTAAAGGCACTGACTCTCCAAGTCGGGAGAGTGTTAGTAAAGCATCTGGAATGTTGCACCCGAGTACCAGGGGACGAGAACTGAGACATATTTCAACACGTCTCCCGATCACACGGTTGATCATACTCTGGGTTCCACATGCATGTTTTAGCTGAAGGAAGAATCCCTTAAACCTGGAGAGTTGAGACCCGTGGAATGGTACCATGCAATATGACTTCAAAGGGTCTTCATTTGCTCACCAAAACTCTCCAATCCTATCACTGCTGCGTTTTTGCCCCTGTACTCACGATTGATTCACTTTCAGAGACATAGCAATCCATAGGTTTTAAGATACTTACTAGTCAGGTACATTATTAGGCGTTTAATATGGGGTTTTGAGTCCATTTCGTTGAGCAAGGAGTAGCTCTTGTCTATTACATATTTGGCTTAAGGAACTTTATCTGTGCTCATTTCAATCTCTGGTTTTATGCAGCACCCCAACTCACCTTTCCCCTTAAGCAAGCATAAGTTGATTTTCTAAATTTGGGACCATGTTCTGTTTTGAAATTCAGTTCCTGTGTAGCCAAGTTTACATTCCGTGTATTAGTGATATCTTATGATGTTTCTTTTTCTGTGTGACTTATTTCAGTTAGAATCATCATACCTGAATCCACTCATTATGCTGCTATGGGCCTGATGACATAGATGTCATTGCTGAGTGATATTGCATTGTACGTAAGTACCACAACTTCTTTATCCATTTTTCGCTTTATGTGATATTGAACTTGTACCGTAAACGAGTTTCTTGTAAACAGAGCCATCCCAAACTTTGGGGTGGCTGTGTCTTTTTGATTTCAATTTCCCTAAGCTATAGGACCATAAGTGGAAGTGCCCTAGGCTCTGTTGCTTTGTTTTTTAGATGTTTCAGGAAACACCATACACTTCTCCCGAGTGGCTGTTGGCAATTTACATCCCGCCCATCAGCATAACAAGGCTCCCAGTTCTCCATGGCCTGTCCTGCCTTTCTGGATTTTACACTTTTTTCAGATGGCCCTTTTGACGGGGGGGAAGTGAGACTTCATTGTAGTGCAGATTTCCTTTGCAAGCTTGCTTGGTTGGCCAAAAAGGGCGTATGCGTTTTTTCCTGAATATATTCAGGAAAAAACGCATACGCCCTTTTTGGCCAAGTGCATCATTGTCGACCTTCTGCCTCTTTTCCTATGCTTTAAATGCAATTCCAGTCTACCTCCTGAAATCGGTTTCCTGCAATTCTGCCCGGCTTTCAAGTCCTCTTGGCAGCCTTACTTCAGTATATTTTTGGATGATAGCTGTCATTTATAACTCTGCAGGTTTGTGAATTACAGTGCCCCTGAGCTCCTTTCTTCAACTCGCTTTCTTGTGAGCTGGCCGCAACACCGCAGGATTGCTTCAGGCCCTAATCTGGTTCCGGCATGGCACGCTGAGCCTTTGGTTAATTCCTCTTCCTGGTGGGAAATGAGAGTTAAATTTTCCCGTCCAGACACCTCCAGCTAGTCTCTCATTGGTTCTCCCTATTTCTGTTCATCTTCCGCGGAATTTGCAAACTGGGCCAAACAGGAGGTTAAAGGCACTGACTCTCCAAGTCGGGAGAGTGTTAGTAAAGCATCTGGAATGTTGCACCCGAGTACCAGGGGACGAGAACTGAGACATATTTCAACACGTCTCCCGATCACACGGTTGATCATACTCTGGGTTCCACATGCATGTTTTAGCTGAAGGAAGAATCCCTTAAACCTGGAGAGTTGAGACCCGTGGAATGGGTACCATGCAATATGACTTCAAAGGGTCTTCATTTGCTCACCAAAACTCTCCAATCCTATCACTGCTGCGTTTTTGCCCCTGTACTCACGATTGATTCACTTTCAGAGACATAGCAATCCATAGGTTTTAAGATACTTACTAGTCAGGTACATTATTAGGCGTTTAATATGGGGTGTTGAGTCCATTTCGTTGAGCAAGGAGTAGCTCTTGTCTATTACATATTTGGCTTAAGGAACTTTATCTGTGCTCATTTCAATCTCTGGTTTTATGCAGCACCCCAACTCACCTTTCCCCTTAAGCAAGCATAAGTTGATTTTCTAAATTTGGGACCATGTTCTGTTTTGAAATTCAGTTCCTGTGTAGCCAAGTTTACATTCCGTGTATTAGTGATATCTTATGATGTTTCTTTTTCTGTGTGACTTATTTCAGTTAGAATCATCATACCTGAATCCACTCATTATGCTGCTATGGGCCTGATGACATAGATGTCATTGCTGAGTGATATTGCATTGTACGTAAGTACCACAACTTCTTTATCCATTTTTCGCTTTATGCGATATTGAACTTGTACCGTAAACGAGTTTCTTGTAAACAGAGCCATCCCAAACTTTGGGGTGGCTGTGTCTTTTTGATTTCAATTTCCCTAAGCTATAGGACCATAAGTGGAAGTGCCCTAGGCTCTGTTGCTTTGTTTTTTAGATGTTTCAGGAAACACCATACACTTCTCCCGAGTGGCTGTTGGCAATTTACATCCCGCCCATCAGCATAACAAGGCTCCCAGTTCTCCATGGCCTGTCCTGCCTTTCTGGATTTTACACTTTTTTCAGATGGCCCTTTTGACGGGGGGGAAGTGAGACTTCATTGTAGTGCAGATTTCCTTTGCAAGCTTGCTTGGTTGGCCAAAAAGGGCGTATGCGTTTTTTCCTGAATATATTCAGGAAAAAACGCATACGCCCTTTTTGGCCAAGTGCATCATTGTCGACCTTCTGCCTCTTTTCCTATGCTTTAAATGCAATTCCAGTCTACCTCCTGAAATCGGTTTCCTGCAATTCTGCCCGGCTTTCAAGTCCTCTTGGCAGCCTTACTTCAGTATATTTTTGGATGATAGCTGTCATTTATAACTCTGCAGGTTTGTGAATTACAGTGCCCCTGAGCTCCTTTCTTCAACTCGCTTTCTTGTGAGCTGGCCGCAACACCGCAGGATTGCTTCAGGCCCTAATCTGGTTCCGGCATGGCACGCTGAGCCTTTGGTTAATTCCTCTTCCTGGTGGGAAATGAGAGTTAAATTTTCCCGTCCAGACACCTCCAGCTAGTCTCTCATTGGTTCTCCCTATTCCTGTTCATCTTCCGCGGAATTTGCAAACTGGGCCAAACAGGAGGTTAAAGGCACTGACTCTCCAAGTCGGGAGAGTGTTAGTAAAGCATCTGGAATGTTGCACCCGAGTACCAGGGGACGAGAACTGAGACATATTTCAACACGTCTCCCGATCACACGGTTGATCATACTCTGGGTTCCACATGCATGTTTTAGCTGAAGGAAGAATCCCTTAAACCTGGAGAGTTGAGACCCGTGGAATGGGTACCATGCAATATGACTTCAAAGGGTCTTCATTTGCTCACCAAAACTCTCCAATCCTATCACTGCTGCGTTTTTGCCCCTGTACTCACGATTGATTCACTTTCAGAGACATAGCAATCCATAGGTTTTAAGATACTTACTAGTCAGGTACATTATTAGGCGTTTAATATGGGGTTTTGAGTCCATTTCGTTGAGCAAGGAGTAGCTCTTGTCTATTACATATTTGGCTTAAGGAACTTTATCTGTGCTCATTTCAATCTCTGGTTTTATGCAGCACCCCAACTCACCTTTCCCCTTAAGCAAGCATAAGTTGATTTTCTAAATTTGGGACCATGTTCTGTTTTGAAATTCAGTTCCTGTGTAGCCAAGTTTACATTCCGTGTATTAGTGATATCTTATGATGTTTCTTTTTCTGTGTGACTTATTTCAGTTAGAATCATCATACCTGAATCCACTCGTTATGCTGCTATGGGCCTGATGACATAGATGTCATTGCTGAGTGATATTGCATTGTACGTAAGTACCACAAATTCTTTATCCATTTTTCGCTTTATGCGATATTGAACTTGTACCGTAAACGAGGTTCTTGTAAACAGAGCCGTCCCAAACTTTGGGGTGGCTGTGTCTTTTTGATTTTAATTTCCCTAAGCTATAGGACCATAAGTGGAAGTGCCCTAGGCTCTGTTGCTTTGTTTTTTAGATGTTTCAGGAAACACCATACACTTCTCCCGAGTGGCTGTTGGCAATTTACATCCCGCCCATCAGCATAACAAGGCTCCCAGTTCTCCATGGCCTGTCCTGCCTTTCTGGATTTTACACTTTTTTCAGATGGCCCTTTTGACGGGGGGGAAGTGAGACTTCATTGTAGTGCAGATTTCCTTTGCAAGCTTGCTTGGTTGGCCAAAAAGGGCGTATGCGTTTTTTCCTGAATATATTCAGGAAAAAACGCATACGCCCTTTTTGGCCAAGTGCATCATTGTCGACCTTCTGCCTCTTTTCCTATGCTTTAAATGCAATTCCAGTCTACCTCCTGAAATCGGTTTCCTGCAATTCTGCCCGGCTTTCAAGTCCTCTTGGCAGCCTTACTCCAGTATATTTTTGGATGATAGCTGTCATTTATAACTCTGCAGGTTTGTGAATTACAGTGCCCCTGAGCTCCTTTCTTCAACTCGCTTTCTTGTGAGCTGGCCGCAACACCGCAGGATTGCTTCAGGCCCTAATCTGGTTCCGGCATGGCACGCTGAGCCTTTGGTTAATTCCTCTTCCTGGTGGGAAATGAGAGTTAAATTTTCCCGTCCAGACACCTCCAGCTAGTCTCTCATTGGTTCTCCCTATTCCTGTTCATCTTCCGCGGAATTTGCAAACTGGGCCAAACAGGAGGTTAAAGGCACTGACTCTCCAAGTCGGGAGAGTGTTAGTAAAGCATCTGGAATGTTGCACCCGAGTACCAGGGGACGAGAACTGAGACATATTTCAACACGTCTCCCGATCACACGGTTGATCATACTCTGGGTTCCACATGCATGTTTTAGCTGAAGGAAGAATCCCTTAAACCTGGAGAGTTGAGACCCGTGGAATGGGTACCATGCAATATGACTTCAAAGGGTCTTCATTTGCTCACCAAAACTCTCCAATCCTATCACTGCTGCGTTTTTGCCCCTGTACTCACGATTGATTCACTTTCAGAGACATAGCAATCCATAGGTTTTAAGATACTTACTAGTCAGGTACATTATTAGGCGTTTAATATGGGGTTTTGAGTCCATTTCGTTGAGCAAGGAGTAGCTCTTGTCTATTACATATTTGGCTTAAGGAACTTTATCTGTGCTCATTTCAATCTCTGGTTTTATGCAGCACCCCAACTCACCTTTCCCCTTAAGCAAGCATAAGTTGATTTTCTAAATTTGGGACCATGTTCTGTTTTGAAATTCAGTTCCTGTGTAGCCAAGTTTACATTCCGTGTATTAGTGATATCTTATGATGTTTCTTTTTCTGTGTGACTTATTTCAGTTAGAATCATCATACCTGAATCCACTCGTTATGCTGCTATGGGCCTGATGACATAGATGTCATTGCTGAGTGATATTGCATTGTACGTAAGTACCACAAATTCTTTATCCATTTTTCGCTTTATGCGATATTGAACTTGTACCGTAAACGAGGTTCTTGTAAACAGAGCCGTCCCAAACTTTGGGGTGGCTGTGTCTTTTTGATTTTAATTTCCCTAAGCTATAGGACCATAAGTGGAAGTGCCCTAGGCTCTGTTGCTTTGTTTTTTAGATGTTTCAGGAAACACCATACACTTCTCCCGAGTGGCTGTTGGCAATTTACATCCCGCCCATCAGCATAACAAGGCTCCCAGTTCTCCATGGCCTGTCCTGCCTTTCTGGATTTTACACTTTTTTCAGATGGCCCTTTTGACGGGGGGGAAGTGAGACTTCATTGTAGTGCAGATTTCCTTTGCAAGCTTGCTTGGTTGGCCAAAAAGGGCGTATGCGTTTTTTCCTGAATATATTCAGGAAAAAACGCATACGCCCTTTTTGGCCAAGTGCATCATTGTCGACCTTCTGCCTCTTTTCCTATGCTTTAAATGCAATTCCAGTCTACCTCCTGAAATCGGTTTCCTGCAATTCTGCCCGGCTTTCAAGTCCTCTTGGCAGCCTTACTCCAGTATATTTTTGGATGATAGCTGTCATTTATAACTCTGCAGGTTTGTGAATTACAGTGCCCCTGAGCTCCTTTCTTCAACTCGCTTTCTTGTGAGCTGGCCACAACACCGCAGGATTGCTTCAGGCCCTAATCTGGTTCCGGCATGGCACGCTGAGCCTTTGGTTAATTCCTCTTCCTGGTGGGAAATGAGAGTTAAATTTTCCCGTCCAGACACCTCCAGCTAGTCTCTCATTGGTTCTCCCTATTCCTGTTCATCTTCCGCGGAATTTGCAAACTGGGCCAAACAGGAGGTTAAAGGCACTGACTCTCCAAGTCGGGAGAGTGTTAGTAAAGCATCTGGAATGTTGCACCCGAGTACCAGGGGACGAGAACTGAGACATATTTCAACACGTCTCCCGATCACACGGTTGATCATACTCTGGGTTCCACATGCATGTTTTAGCTGAAGGAAGAATCCCTTAAACCTGGAGAGTTGAGACCCGTGGAATGGGTACCATGCAATATGACTTCAAAGGGTCTTCATTTGCTCACCAAAACTCTCCAATCCTATCACTGCTGCGTTTTTGCCCCTGTACTCACGATTGATTCACTTTCAGAGACATAGCAATCCATAGGTTTTAAGATACTTACTAGTCAGGTACATTATTAGGCGTTTAATATGGGGTTTTGAGTCCATTTCGTTGAGCAAGGAGTAGCTCTTGTCTATTACATATTTGGCTTAAGGAACTTTATCTGTGCTCATTTCAATCTCTGGTTTTATGCAGCACCCCAACTCACCTTTCCCCTTAAGCAAGCATAAGTTGATTTTCTAAATTTGGGACCATGTTCTGTTTTGAAATTCAGTTCCTGTGTAGCCAAGTTTACATTCCGTGTATTAGTGATATCTTATGATGTTTCTTTTTCTGTGTGACTTATTTCAGTTAGAATCATCATACCTGAATCCACTCGTTATGCTGCTATGGGCCTGATGACATAGATGTCATTGCTGAGTGATATTGCATTGTACGTAAGTACCACAAATTCTTTATCCATTTTTCGCTTTATGCGATATTGAACTTGTACCGTAAACGAGGTTCTTGTAAACAGAGCCGTCCCAAACTTTGGGGTGGCTGTGTCTTTTTGATTTTAATTTCCCTAAGCTATAGGACCATAAGTGGAAGTGCCCTAGGCTCTGTTGCTTTGTTTTTTAGATGTTTCAGGAAACACCATACACTTCTCCCGAGTGGCTGTTGGCAATTTACATCCCGCCCATCAGCATAACAAGGCTCCCAGTTCTCCATGGCCTGTCCTGCCTTTCTGGATTTTACACTTTTTTCAGATGGCCCTTTTGACGGGGGGGAAGTGAGACTTCATTGTAGTGCAGATTTCCTTTGCAAGCTTGCTTGGTTGGCCAAAAAGGGCGTATGCGTTTTTTCCTGAATATATTCAGGAAAAAACGCATACGCCCTTTTTGGCCAAGTGCATCATTGTCGACCTTCTGCCTCTTTTCCTATGCTTTAAATGCAATTCCAGTCTACCTCCTGAAATCGGTTTCCTGCAATTCTGCCCGGCTTTCAAGTCCTCTTGGCAGCCTTACTTCAGTATATTTTTGGATGATAGCTGTCATTTATAACTCTGCAGGTTTGTGAATTACAGTGCCCCTGAGCTCCTTTCTTCAACTCGCTTTCTTGTGAGCTGGCCGCAACAGCGCAGGATTGCTTCAGGCCCTAATCTGGTTCCGGCATGGCACGCTGAGCCTTTGGTTAATTCCTCTTCCTGGTGGGAAATGAGAGTTAAATTTTCCCGTCCAGACACCTCCAGCTAGTCTCTCATTGGTTCTCCCTATTTCTGTTCATCTTCCGCGGAATTTGCAAACTGGGCCAAACAGGAGGTTAAAGGCACTGACTCTCCAAGTCGGGAGAGTGTTAGTAAAGCATCTGGAATGTTGCACCCGAGTACCAGGGGACGAGAACTGAGACATATTTCAACACGTCTCCCGATCACACGGTTGATCATATTCTGGGTTCCACATGCATGTTTTAGCTGAAGGAAGAATCCCTTAAACCTGGAGAGTTGAGACCCGTGGAATGGGTACCATGCAATATGACTTCAAAGGGTCTTCATTTGCTCACCAAAACTCTCCAATCCTATCACTGCTGCGTTTTTGCCCCTGTACTCACGATTGATTCACTTTCAGAGACATAGCAATCCATAGGTTTTAAGATACTTACTAGTCAGGTACATTATTAGGCGTTTAATATGGGGTGTTGAGTCCATTTCGTTGAGCAAGGAGTAGCTCTTGTCTATTACATATTTGGCTTAAGGAACTTTATCTGTGCTCATTTCAATCTCTGGTTTTATGCAGCACCCCAACTCACCTTTCCCCTTAAGCAAGCATAAGTTGATTTTCTAAATTTGGGACCATGTTCTGTTTTGAAATTCAGTTCCTGTGTAGCCAAGTTTACATTCCGTGTATTAGTGATATCTTATGATGTTTCTTTTTCTGTGTGACTTATTTCAGTTAGAATCATCATACCTGAATCCACTCATTATGCTGCTATGGGCCTGATGACATAGATGTCATTGCTGAGTGATATTGCATTGTACGTAAGTACCACAACTTCTTTATCCATTTTTCGCTTTATGCGATATTGAACTTGTACCGTAAACGAGTTTCTTGTAAACAGAGCCATCCCATACTTTGGGGTGGCTGTGTCTTTTTGATTTTAATTTCCCTAAGCTATAGGACCATAAGTGGAAGTGCCCTAGGCTCTGTTGCTTTGTTTTTTAGATGTTTCAGGAAACACCATACACTTCTCCCGAGTGGCTGTTGGCAATTTACATCCCGCCCATCAGCATAACAAGGCTCCCAGTTCTCCATGGCCTGTCCTGCCTTTCTGGATTTTACACTTTTTTCAGATGGCCCTTTTGAGGGGGGGGAAGTGAGACTTCATTGTAGTGCAGATTTCCTTTGCAAGCTTGCTTGGTTGGCCAAAAAGGGCGTATGCGTTTTTTCCTGAATATATTCAGGAAAAAACGCATACGCCCTTTTTGGCCAAGTGCATCATTGTCGACCTTCTGCCTCTTTTCCTATGCTTTAAATGCAATTCCAGTCTACCTCCTGAAATCGGTTTCCTGCAATTCTGCCCGGCTTTCAAGTCCTCTTGGCAGCCTTACTTCAGTATATTTTTGGATGATAGCTGTCATTTATAACTCTGCAGGTTTGTGAATTACAGTGCCCCTGAGCTCCTTTCTTCAACTCGCTTTCTTGTGAGCTGGCCGCAACACCGCAGGATTGCTTCAGGCCCTAATCTGGTTCCGGCATGGCACGCTGAGCCTTTGGTTAATTCCTCTTCCTGGTGGGAAATGAGAGTTAAATTTTCCCGTCCAGACACCTCCAGCTAGTCTCTCATTGGTTCTCCCTATTTCTGTTCATCTTCCGCGGAATTTGCAAACTGGGCCAAACAGGAGGTTAAAGGCACTGACTCTCCAAGTCGGGAGAGTGTTAGTAAAGCATCTGGAATGTTGCACCCGAGTACCAGGGGACGAGAACTGAGACATATTTCAACACGTCTCCCGATCACACGGTTGATCATACTCTGGGTTCCACATGCATGTTTTAGCTGAAGGAAGAATCCCTTAAACCTGGAGAGTTGAGACCCGTGGAATGGTACCATGCAATATGACTTCAAAGGGTCTTCATTTGCTCACCAAAACTCTCCAATCCTACCATTGCTGCGTTTTTGCCCCTGTACTCACGATTGATTCACTTTCAGAGACATAGCAATCCATAGGTTTTAAGATACTTACTAGTCAGGTACATTATTAGGCGTTTAATATGGGGTTTTGAGTCCATTTCGTTGAGCAAGGAGTAGCTCTTGTCTATTACATATTTGGCTTAAGGAACTTTATCTGTGCTCATTTCAATCTCTGGTTTTATGCAGCACCCCAACTCACCTTTCCCCTTAAGCAAGCATAAGTTGATTTTCTAAATTTGGGACCATGTTCTGTTTTGAAATTCAGTTCCTGTGTAGCCAAGTTTACATTCCGTGTATTAGTGATATCTTATGATGTTTCTTTTTCTGTGTGACTTATTTCAGTTAGAATCATCATACCTGAATCCACTCATTATGCTGCTATGGGCCTGATGACATAGATGTCATTGCTGAGTGATATTGCATTGTACGTAAGTACAACAACTTCTTTATCCATTTTTCGCTTTATGCGATATTGAACTTGTACCGTAAACGAGTTTCTTGTAAACAGAGCCATCCCAAACTTTGGGGTGGCTGTGTCTTTTTGATTTCAATTTCCCTAAGCTATAGGACCATAAGTGGAAGTGCCCTAGGCTCTGTTGCTTTGTTTTTTAGATGTTTCAGGAAACACCATACACTTCTCCCGAGTGGCTGTTGGCAATTTACATCCCGCCCATCAGCATAACAAGGCTCCCAGTTCTCCATGGCCTGTCCTGCCTTTCTGGATTTTACACTTTTTTCAGATGGCCCTTTTGACGGGGGGGAAGTGAGACTTCATTGTAGTGCAGATTTCCTTTGCAAGCTTGCTTGGTTGGCCAAAAAGGGCGTATGCGTTTTTTCCTGAATATATTCAGGAAAAAACGCATACGCCCTTTTTGGCCAAGTGCATCATTGTCGACCTTCTGCCTCTTTTCCTATGCTTTAAATGCAATTCCAGTCTACCTCCTGAAATCGGTTTCCTGCAATTCTGCCCGGCTTTCAAGTCCTCTTGGCAGCCTTACTTCAGTATATTTTTGGATGATAGCTGTCATTTATAACTCTGCAGGTTTGTGAATTACAGTGCCCCTGAGCTCCTTTCTTCAACTCGCTTTCTTGTGAGCTGGCCGCAACACCGCAGGATTGCTTCAGGCCCTAATCTGGTTCCGGCATGGCACGCTGAGCCTTTGGTTAATTCCTCTTCCTGGTGGAAATGAGAGTTAAATTTTCCCGTCCAGACACCTCCAGCTAGTCTCTCATTGGTTCTCCCTATTTCTGTTCATCTTCCGCGGAATTTGCAAACTGGGCCAAACAGGAGGTTAAAGGCACTGACTCTCCAAGTCGGGAGAGTGTTAGTAAAGCATCTGGAATGTTGCACCCGAGTACCAGGGGACGAGAACTGAGACATATTTCAACACGTCTCCCGATCACACGGTTGATCATACTCTGGGTTCCACATGCATGTTTTAGCTGAAGGAAGAATCCCTTAAACCTGGAGAGTTGAGACCCGTGGAATGGTACCATGCAATATGACTTCAAAGGGTCTTCATTTGCTCACCAAAACTCTCCAATCCTATCACTGCTGCGTTTTTGCCCCTGTACTCACGATTGATTCACTTTCAGAGACATAGCAATCCATAGGTTTTAAGATAATTACTAGTCAGGTACATTATTAGGCGTTTAATATGGGGTTTTGAGTCCATTTCGTTGAGCAAGGAGTAGCTCTTGTCTATTACATATTTGGCTTAAGGAACTTTATCTGTGCTCATTTCAATCTCTGGTTTTATGCAGCACCCCAACTCACCTTTCCCCTTAAGCAAGCATAAGTTGGTTTTCTAAATTTGGGACCATGTTCTGTTTGAAATTCAGTTCCTGTGTAGCCAAGTTTACATTCCGTGTATTAGTGATATCTTATGATGTTTCTTTTTCTGTGTGACTTATTTCAGTTAGAATCATCATACCTGAATCCACTCATTATGCTGCTATGGGCCTGATGACATAGATGTCATTGCTGAGTGATATTGCATTGTACGTAAGTACCACAACTTCTTTATCCATTTTTCGCTTTATGCGATATTGAACTTGTACCGTAAACGAGTTTCTTGTAAACAGAGCCATCCCAAACTTTGGGGTGGCTGTGTCTTTTTGATTTTAATTTCCCTAAGCTATAGGACCATAAGTGGAAGTGCCCTAGGCTCTGTTGCTTTGTTTTTTAGATGTTTCAGGAAACACCATACACTTCTCCCGAGTGGCTGTTGGCAATTTACATCCCGCCCATCAGCATAACAAGGCTCCCAGTTCTCCATGGCCTGTCCTGCCTTTCTGGATTTTACACTTTTTTCAGATGGCCCTTTTGAGGGGGGGGAAGTGAGACTTCATTGTAGTGCAGATTTCCTTTGCAAGCTTGCTTGGTTGGCCAAAAAGGGCGTATGCGTTTTTTTCCTGAATATATTCAGGAAAAAACGCATACGCCCTTTTTGGCCAAGTGCATCATTGTCGACCTTCTGCCTCTTTTCCTATGCTTTAAATGCAATTCCAGTCTACCTCCTGAAATCGGTTTCCTGCAATTCTGCCCGGCTTTCAAGTCCTCTTGGCAGCCTTACTTCAGTATATTTTTGGATGATAGCTGTCATTTATAACTCTGCAGGTTTGTGAATTACAGTGCCCCTGAGCTCCTTTCTTCAACTCGCTTTCTTGTGAGCTGGCCGCAACACCGCAGGATTGCTTCAGGCCCTAATCTGGTTCCGGCATGGCACGCTGAGCCTTTGGTTAATTCCTCTTCCTGGTGGGAAATGAGAGTTAAATTTTCCCGTCCAGACACCTCCAGCTAGTCTCTCATTGGTTCTCCCTATTTCTGTTCATCTTCCGCGGAATTTGCAAACTGGGCCAAACAGGAGGTTAAAGGCACTGACTCTCCAAGTCGGGAGAGTGTTAGTAAAGCATCTGGAATGTTGCACCCGAGTACCAGGGGACGAGAACTGAGACATATTTCAACACGTCTCCCGATCACACGGTTGATCATACTCTGGGTTCCACATGCATGTTTTAGCTGAAGGAAGAATCCCTTAAACCTGGAGAGTTGAGACCCGTGGAATGGTACCATGCAATATGACTTCAAAGGGTCTTCATTTGCTCACCAAAACTCTCCAATCCTATCACTGCTGCGTTTTTGCCCCTGTACTCACGATTGATTCACTTTCAGAGACATAGCAATCCATAGGTTTTAAGATAATTACTAGTCAGGTACATTATTAGGCGTTTAATATGGGGTTTTGAGTCCATTTCGTTGAGCAAGGAGTAGCTCTTGTCTATTACATATTTGGCTTAAGGAACTTTATCTGTGCTCATTTCAATCTCTGGTTTTATGCAGCACCCCAACTCACCTTTCCCCTTAAGCAAGCATAAGTTGATTTTCTAAATTTGGGACCATGTTCTGTTTTGAAATTCAGTTCCTGTGTAGCCAAGTTTACATTCCGTGTATTAGTGATATCTTATGATGTTTCTTTTTCTGTGTGACTTATTTCAGTTAGAATCATCATACCTGAATCCACTCATTATGCTGCTATGGGCCTGATGACATAGATGTCATTGCTGAGTGATATTGCATTGTACGTAAGTACCACAACTTCTTTATCCATTTTTCGCTTTATGCGATATTGAACTTGTACCGTAAACGAGTTTCTTGTAAACAGAGCCATCCCAAACTTTGGGGTGGCTGTGTCTTTTTGATTTCAATTTCCCTAAGCTATAGGACCATAAGTGGAAGTGCCCTAGGCTCTGTTGCTTTGTTTTTTAGATGTTTCAGGAAACACCATACACTTCTCCCGAGTGGCTGTTGGCAATTTACATCCCGCCCATCAGCATAACAAGGCTCCCAGTTCTCCATGGCCTGTCCTGCCTTTCTGGATTTTACACTTTTTTCAGATGGCCCTTTTGACGGGGGGGAAGTGAGACTTCATTGTAGTGCAGATTTCCTTTGCAAGCTTGCTTGGTTGGCCAAAAAGGGCGTATGCGTTTTTTCCTGAATATATTCAGGAAAAAACGCATACGCCCTTTTTGGCCAAGTGCATCATTGTCGACCTTCTGCCTCTTTTCCTATGCTTTAAATGCAATTCCAGTCTACCTCCTGAAATCGGTTTCCTGCAATTCTGCCCGGCTTTCAAGTCCTCTTGGCAGCCTTACTTCAGTATATTTTTTGGATGATAGCTGTCATTTATAACTCTGCAGGTTTGTGAATTACAGTGCCCCTGAGCTCCTTTCTTCAACTCGCTTTCTTGTGAGCTGGCCGCAACACCGCAGGATTGCTTCAGGCCCTAATCTGGTTCCGGCATGGCACGCTGAGCCTTTGGTTAATTCCTCTTCCTGGTGGGAAATGAGAGTTAAATTTTCCCGTCCAGACACCTCCAGCTAGTCTCTCATTGGTTCTCCCTATTCCTGTTCATCTTCCGCGGAATTTGCAAACTGGGCCAAACAGGAGGTTAAAGGCACTGACTCTCCAAGTCGGGAGAGTGTTAGTAAAGCATCTGGAATGTTGCACCCGAGTACCAGGGGACGAGAACTGAGACATATTTCAACACGTCTCCCGATCACACGGTTGATCATACTCTGGGTTCCACATGCATGTTTTAGCTGAAGGAAGAATCCCTTAAACCTGGAGAGTTGAGACCCGTGGAATGGGTACCATGCAATATGACTTCAAAGGGTCTTCATTTGCTCACCAAAACTCTCCAATCCTATCACTGCTGCGTTTTTGCCCCTGTACTCACGATTGATTCACTTTCAGAGACATAGCAATCCATAGGTTTTAAGATACTTACTAGTCAGGTACATTATTAGGCATTTAATATGGGGTTTTGAGTCCATTTCGTTGAGCAAGGAGTAGCTCTTGTCTATTACATATTTGGCTTAAGGAACTTTATCTGTGCTCATTTCAATCTCTGGTTTTATGCAGCACCCCAACTCACCTTTCCCCTTAAGCAAGCATAAGTTGGTTTTCTAAATTTGGGACCATGTTCTGTTTTGAAATTCAGTTCCTGTGTAGCCAAGTTTACATTCCGTGTATTAGTGATATCTTATGATGTTTCTTTTTCTGTGTGACTTATTTCAGTTAGAATCATCATACCTGAATCCACTCATTATGCTGCTATGGGCCTGATGACATAGATGTCATTGCTGAGTGATATTGCATTGTACGTAAGTACCACAACTTCTTTATCCATTTTTCGCTTTATGCGATATTGAACTTGTACCGTAAACGAGTTTCTTGTAAACAGAGCCATCCCAAACTTTGGGGTGGCTGTGTCTTTTTGATTTTAATTTCCCTAAGCTATAGGACCATAAGTGGAAGTGCCCTAGGCTCTGTTGCTTTGTTTTTTAGATGCTTCAGGAAACACCATACACTTCTCCCGAGTGGCTGTTGGCAATGTACATCCCGCCCATCAGCATAACAAGGCTCCCAGTTCTCCATGGCCTGTCCTGCCTTTCTGGATTTTACACTTTTTTCAGATGGCCCTTTTGATGGGGGGGAAGTGAGACTTCATTGTAGTGCAGATTTCCTTTGCAAGCTTGCTTGGTTGGCCAAAAAGGGCGTATGCGTTTTTTCCTGAATATATTCAGGAAAAAACGCATACGCCCTTTTTGGCCAAGTGCATCATTGTCGACCTTCTGCCTCTTTTCCTATGCTTTAAATGCAATTCCAGTCTACCTCCTGAAATCGGTTTCCTGCAATTCTGCCCGGCTTTCAAGTCCTCTTGGCAGCCTTACTTCAGTATATTTTTGGATGATAGCTGTCATTTATAACTCTGCAGGTTTGTGAATTACAGTGCCCCTGAGCTCCTTTCTTCAACTCGCTTTCTTGTGAGCTGGCCGCAACACCGCAGGATTGCTTCAGGCCCTAATCTGGTTCCGGCATGGCACGCTGAGCCTTTGGTTAATTCCTCTTCCTGGTGGGAAATGAGAGTTAAATTTTCCCGTCCAGACACCTCCAGCTAGTCTCTCATTGGTTCTCCCTATTCCTGTTCATCTTCCACGGAATTTGCAAACTGGGCCAAACAGGAGGTTAAAGGCACTGACTCTCCAAGTCGGGAGAGTGTTAGTAAAGCATCTGGAATGTTGCACCCGAGTACCAGGGGACGAGAACTGAGACATATTTCAACACGTCTCCCGATCACACGGTTGATCATACTCTGGGTTCCACATGCATGTTTTAGCTGAAGGAAGAATCCCTTAAACCTGGAGAGTTGAGACCCGTGGAATGGGTACCATGCAATAGGACTTCAAAGGGTCTTCATTTGCTCACCAAAACTCTCCAATCCTATCACTGCTGCGTTTTTGCCCCTGTACTCACGATTGATTCACTTTCAGAGACATAGCAATCCATAGGTTTTAAGATACTTACTAGTCAGGTACATTATTAGGCGTTTAATATGGGGTTTTGAGTCCATTTCGTTGAGCAAGGAGTAGCTCTTGTCTATTACATATTTGGCTTAAGGAACTTTATCTGTGCTCATTTCAATCTCTGGTTTTATGCAGCACCCCAACTCACCTTTCCCCTTAAGCAAGCATAAGTTGATTTTCTAAATTTGGGACCATGTTCTGTTTTGAAATTCAGTTCCTGTGTAGCCAAGTTTACATTCCGTGTATTAGTGATATCTTATGATGTTTCTTTTTCTGTGTGACTTATTTCAGTTAGAATCATCATACCTGAATCCACTCATTATGCTGCTATGGGCCTGATGACATAGATGTCATTGCTGAGTGATATTGCATTGTACGTAAGTACCACAACTTCTTTATCCATTTTTCGCTTTATGCGATATTGAACTTGTACCGTAAACGAGTTTCTTGTAAACAGAGCCATCCCAAACTTTGGGGTGGCTGTGTCTTTTTGATTTTAATTTCCCTAAGCTATAGGACCATAAGTGGAAGTGCCCTAGGCTCTGTTGCTTTGTTTTTTAGATGTTTCAGGAAACACCATACACTTCTCCCGAGTGGCTGTTGGCAAGTTACATCCCGCCCATCAGCATAACAAGGCTCCCAGTTCTCCATGGCCTGTCCTGCCTTTCTGGATTTTACACTTTTTTCAGATGGCCCTTTTGACGGGGGGGAAGTGAGACTTCATTGTAGTGCAGATTTCCTTTGCAAGCTTGCTTGGTTGGCCAAAAAGGGCGTATGCGTTTTTTCCTGAATATATTCAGGAAAAAACGCATACGCCCTTTTTGGCCAAGTGCATCATTGTCGACCTTCTGCCTCTTTTCCTATGCTTTAAATGTAATTCCAGTCTACCTCCTGAAATCGGTTTCCTGCAATTCTGCCCGGCTTTCAAGTCCTCTTGGCAGCCTTACTTCAGTATATTTTTGGATGATAGCTGTCATTTATAACTCTGCAGGTTTGTGAATTACAGTGCCCCTGAGCTCCTTTCTTCAACTCGCTTTCTTGTGAGCTGGCCGCAACACCGCAGGTTTGCTTCAGGCCCTAATCTGGTTCCGGCATGGCACGCTGAGCCTTTGGTTAATTCCTCTTCCTGGTGGGAAATGAGAGTTAAATTTTCCCGTCCAGACACCTCCAGCTAGTCTCTCATTGGTTCTCCCTATTCCTGTTCATCTTCCGCGGAATTTGCAAACTGGGCCAAACAGGAGGTTAAAGGCACTGACTCTCCAAGTCGGGAGAGTGTTAGTAAAGCATCTGGAATGTTGCACCCGAGTACCAGGGGACGAGAACTGAGACATATTTCAACACGTCTCCCGATCACACGGTTGATCATGCTCTGGGTTCCACATGCATGTTTTAGCTGAAGGAAGAATCCCTTAAACCTGGAGAGTTGAGACCCGTGGAATGGGTACCATGCAATATGACTTCAAAGGGTCTTCATTTGCTCACCAAAACTCTCCAATCCTATCACTGCTGCGTTTTTGCCCCTGTACTCACGATTGATTCACTTTCAGAGACATAGCAATCCATAGGTTTTATGATACTTACTAGTCAGGTACATTATTAGGCGTTTAATATGGGGTGTTGAGTCCATTTCGTTGAGCAAGGAGTAGCTCTTGTCTATTACATATTTGGCTTAAGGAACTTTATCTGTGCTCATTTCAATCTCTGGTTTTATGCAGCACCCCAACTCACCTTTCCCCTTAAGCAAGCATAAGTTGATTTTCTAAATTTGGGACCATGTTCTGTTTTGAAATTCAGTTCCTGTGTAGCCAAGTTTACATTCCGTGTATTAGTGATATCTTATGATGTTTCTTTTTCTGTGTGACTTATTTCAGTTAGAATCATCATACCTGAATCCACTCATTATGCTGCTATGGGCCTGATGACATAGATGTCATTGCTGAGTGATATTGCATTGTACGTAAGTACCACAACTTCTTTATCCATTTTTCGCTTTATGCGATATTGAACTTGTACCGTAAACGAGTTTCTTGTAAACAGAGCCATCCCAAACTTTGGGGTGGCTGTGTCTTTTTGATTTTAATTTCCCTAAGCTATAGGACCGTAAGTGGAAGTGCCCTAGGCTCTGTTGCTTTGTTTTTTAGATGTTTCAGGAAACACCATACACTTCTCCCGAGTGGCTGTTGGCAATGTACATCCCGCCCATCAGCATAACAAGGCTCCCAGTTCTCCATGGCCTGTCCTGCCTTTCTGGATTTTACACTTTTTTCAGATGGCCCTTTTGACGGGGGGGAAGTGAGACTTCATTGTAGTGCAGATTTCCTTTGCAAGCTTGCTTGGTTGGCCAAAAAGGGCGTATGCGTTTTTTCCTGAATATATTCAGGAAAAAACGCATACGCCCTTTTTGGCCAAGTGCATCATTGTCGACCTTCTGCCTCTTTTCCTATGCTTTAAATGCAATTCCAGTCTACCTCCTGAAATCGGTTTCCTGCAATTCTGCCCGGCTTTCAAGTCCTCTTGGCAGCCTTACTTCAGTATATTTTTGGATGATAGCTGTCATTTATAACTCTGCAGGTTTGTGAATTACAGTGCCCCTGAGCTCCTTTCTTCAACTCGCTTTCTTGTGAGCTGGCCGCAACACCGCATGTTTGCTTCAGGCCCTAATCTGGTTCCGGCATGGCACGCTGAGCCTTTGGTTAATTCCTCTTCCTGGTGGGAAATGAGAGTTAAATTTTCCCGTCCAGACACCTCCAGCTAGTCTCTCATTGGTTCTCCCTATTCCTGTTCATCTTCCGCGGAATTTGCAAACTGGGCCAAACAGGAGGTTAAAGGCACTGACTCTCCAAGTCGGGAGAGTGTTAGTAAAGCATCTGGAATGTTGCACCCGAGTACCAGGGGACGAGAACTGAGACATATTTCAACACGTCTCCCGATCACACGGTTGATCATACTCTGGGTTCCACATGCATGTTTTAGCTGAAGGAAGAATCCCTTAAACCTGGAGAGTTGAGACCCGTGGAATGGGTACCATGCAATATGACTTCAAAGGGTCTTCATTTGCTCACCAAAACTCTCCAATCCTATCACTGCTGCGTTTTTGCCCCTGTACTCACGATTGATTCACTTTCAGAGACATAGCAATCCATAGGTTTTATGATACTTACTAGTCAGGTACATTATTAGGCATTTAATATGGGGTGTTGAGTCCATTTCGTTGAGCAAGGAGTAGCTCTTGTCTATTACATATTTGGCTTAAGGAACTTTATCTGTGCTCATTTCAATCTCTGGTTTTATGCAGCACCCCAACTCACCTTTCCCCTTAAGCAAGCATAAGTTGATTTTCTAAATTTGGGACCATGTTCTGTTTTGAAATTCAGTTCCTGTGTAGCCAAGTTTACATTCCGTGTATTAGTGATATCTTATGATGTTTCTTTTTCTGTGTGACTTATTTCAGTTAGAATCATCATACCTGAATCCACTCATTATGCTGCTATGGGCCTGATGACATAGATGTCATTGCTGAGTGATATTGCATTGTACGTAAGTACCACAACTTCTTTATCCATTTTTCGCTTTATGCGATATTGAACTTGTACCGTAAACGAGTTTCTTGTAAACAGAGCCATCCCAAACTTTGGGGTGGCTGTGTCTTTTTGATTTTAATTTCCCTAAGCTATAGGACCGTAAGTGGAAGTGCCCTAGGCTCTGTTGCTTTGTTTTTTAGATGTTTCAGGAAACACCATACACTTCTCCCGAGTGGCTGTTGGCAATGTACATCCCGCCCATCAGCATAACAAGGCTCCCAGTTCTCCATGGCCTGTCCTGCCTTTCAGGATTTTACACTTTTTTCAGATGGCCCTTTTGACGGGGGGGAAGTGAGACTTCATTGTAGTGCAGATTTCCTTTGCAAGCTTGCTTGGTTGGCCAAAAAGGGCGTATGCGTTTTTTCCTGAATATATTCAGGAAAAAACGCATACGCCCTTTTTGGCCAAGTGCATCATTGTCGACCTTCTGCCTCTTTTCCTATGCTTTAAATGCAATTCCAGTCTACCTCCTGAAATCGGTTTCCTGCAATTCTGCCCGGCTTTCAAGTCCTCTTGGCAGCCTTACTTCAGTATATTTTTGGATGATAGCTGTCATTTATAACTCTGCAGGTTTGTGAATTACAGTGCCCCTGAGCTCCTTTCTTCAACTCGCTTTCTTGTGAGCTGGCCGCAACACCGCAGGATTGCTTCAGGCCCTAATCTGGTTCCGGCATGGCACGCTGAGCCTTTGGTTAATTCCTCTTCCTGGTGGGAAATGAGAGTTAAATTTTCCCGTCCAGACACCTCCAGCTAGTCTCTCATTGGTTCTCCCTATTCCTGTTCATCTTCCACGGAATTTGCAAACTGGGCCAAACAGGAGGTTAAAGGCACTGACTCTCCAAGTCGGGAGAGTGTTAGTAAAGCATCTGGAATGTTGCACCCGAGTACCAGGGGATGAGAACTGAGACATATTTCAACACGTCTCCCGATCACACGGTTGATCATATTCTGGGTTCCACATGCATGTTTTAGCTGAAGGAAGAATCCCTTAAACCTGGAGAGTTGAGACCCGTGGAATGGGTACCATGCAATATGACTTCAAAGGGTCTTCATTTGCTCACCAAAACTCTCCAATCCTATCACTGCTGCGTTTTTGCCCCTGTACTCACGATTGATTCACTTTCAGAGACATAGCAATCCATAGGTTTTAAGATACTTACTAGTCAGGTACATTATTAGGCGTTTAATATGGGGTTTTGAGTCCATTTCGTTGAGCAAGGAGTAGCTCTTGTCTATTACATATTTGGCTTAAGGAACTTTATCTGTGCTCATTTCAATCTCTGGTTTTATGCAGCACCCCAACTCACCTTTCCCCTTAAGCAAGCATAAGTTGATTTTCTAAATTTGGGACCATGTTCTGTTTTGAAATTCAGTTCCTGTGTAGCCAAGTTTACATTCCGTGTATTAGTGATATCTTATGATGTTTCTTTTTCTGTGTGACTTATTTCAGTTAGAATCATCATACCTGAATCCACTCATTATGCTGCTATGGGCCTGATGACATAGATGTCATTGCTGAGTGATATTGCATTGTACGTAAGTACCACAACTTCTTTATCCATTTTTCGCTTTATGCGATATTGAACTTGTACCGTAAACGAGTTTCTTGTAAACAGAGCCATCCCAAACTTTGGGGTGGCTGTGTCTTTTTGATTTTAATTTCCCTAAGCTATAGGACCGTAAGTGGAAGTGCCCTAGGCTCTGTTGCTTTGTTTTTTAGATGTTTCAGGAAACACCATACACTTCTCCCGAGTGGCTGTTGGCAATGTACATCCCGCCCATCAGCATAACAAGGCTCCCAGTTCTCCATGGCCTGTCCTGCCTTTCTGGATTTTACACTTTTTTCAGATGGCCCTTTTGACGGGGGGGAAGTGAGACTTCATTGTAGTGCAGATTTCCTTTGCAAGCTTGCTTGGTTGGCCAAAAAGGGCGTATGCGTTTTTTCCTGAATATATTCAGGAAAAAACGCATACGCCCTTTTTGGCCAAGTGCATCATTGTCGACCTTCTGCCTCTTTTCCTATGCTTTAAATGCAATTCCAGTCTACCTCCTGAAATCGGTTTCCTGCAATTCTGCCCGGCTTTCAAGTCCTCTTGGCAGCCTTACTTCAGTATATTTTTGGATGATAGCTGTCATTTATAACTCTGCAGGTTTGTGAATTACAGTGCCCCTGAGCTCCTTTCTTCAACTCGCTTTCTTGTGAGCTGGCCGCAACACCGCAGGTTTGCTTCAGGCCCTAATCTGGTTCCGGCATGGCACGCTGAGCCTTTGGTTAATTCCTCTTCCTGGTGGGAAATGAGAGTTAAATTTTCCCGTCCAGACACCTCCAGCTAGTCTCTCATTGGTTCTCCCTATTCCTGTTCATCTTCCGCGGAATTTGCAAACTGGGCCAAACAGGAGGTTAAAGGCACTGACTCTCCAAGTCGGGAGAGTGTTAGTAAAGCATCTGGAATGTTGCACCCGAGTACCAGGGGACGAGAACTGAGACATATTTCAACACGTCTCCCGATCACACGGTTGATCATACTCTGGGTTCCACATGCATGTTTTAGCTGAAGGAAGAATCCCTTAAACCTGGAGAGTTGAGACCCGTGGAATGGGTACCATGCAATATGACTTCAAAGGGTCTTCATTTGCTCACCAAAACTCTCCAATCCTATCACTGCTGCGTTTTTGCCCCTGTACTCACGATTGATTCACTTTCAAAGACATAGCAATCCATAGGTTTTATGATACTTACTAGTCAGGTACATTATTAGGCGTTTAATATGGGGTGTTGAGTCCATTTCGTTGAGCAAGGAGTAGCTCTTGTCTATTACATATTTGGCTTAAGGAACTTTATCTGTGCTCATTTCAATCTCTGGTTTTATGCAGCACCCCAACTCACCTTTCCCCTTAAGCAAGCATAAGTTGATTTTCTAAATTTGGGACCATGTTCTGTTTTGAAATTCAGTTCCTGTGTAGCCAAGTTTACATTCCGTGTATTAGTGATATCTTATGATGTTTCTTTTTCTGTGTGACTTATTTCAGTTAGAATCATCATACCTGAATCCACTCATTATGCTGCTATGGGCCTGATGACATAGATGTCATTGCTGAGTGATATTGCATTGTACGTAAGTACCACAACTTCTTTATCCATTTTTCGCTTTATGCGATATTGAACTTGTACCGTAAACGAGTTTCTTGTAAACAGAGCCATCCCAAACTTTGGGGTGGCTGTGTCTTTTTGATTTTAATTTCCCTAAGCTATAGGACCGTAAGTGGAAGTGCCCTAGGCTCTGTTGCTTTGTTTTTTAGATGTTTCAGGAAACACCATACACTTCTCCCGAGTGGCTGTTGGCAATGTACATCCCGCCCATCAGCATAACAAGGCTCCCAGTTCTCCATGGCCTGTCCTGCCTTTCAGGATTTTACACTTTTTTCAGATGGCCCTTTTGACGGGGGGGAAGTGAGACTTCATTGTAGTGCAGATTTCCTTTGCAAGCTTGCTTGGTTGGCCAAAAAGGGCGTATGCGTTTTTTCCTGAATATATTCAGGAAAAAACGCATACGCCCTTTTTGGCCAAGTGCATCATTGTCGACCTTCTGCCTCTTTTCCTATGCTTTAAATGCAATTCCAGTCTACCTCCTGAAATCGGTTTCCTGCAATTCTGCCCGGCTTTCAAGTCCTCTTGGCAGCCTTACTTCAGTATATTTTTGGATGATAGCTGTCATTTATAACTCTGCAGGTTTGTGAATTACAGTGCCCCTGAGCTCCTTTCTTCAACTCGCTTTCTTGTGAGCTGGCCGCAACACCGCAGGATTGCTTCAGGCCCTAATCTGGTTCCGGCATGGCACGCTGAGCCTTTGGTTAATTCCTCTTCCTGGTGGGAAATGAGAGTTAAATTTTCCCGTCCAGACACCTCCAGCTAGTCTCTCATTGGTTCTCCCTATTCCTGTTCATCTTCCACGGAATTTGCAAACTGGGCCAAACAGGAGGTTAAAGGCACTGACTCTCCAAGTCGGGAGAGTGTTAGTAAAGCATCTGGAATGTTGCACCCGAGTACCAGGGGACGAGAACTGAGACATATTTCAACACGTCTCCCGATCACACGGTTGATCATATTCTGGGTTCCACATGCATGTTTTAGCTGAAGGAAGAATCCCTTAAACATGGAGAGTTGAGACCCGTGGAATGGGTACCATGCAATATGACTTCAAAGGGTCTTCATTTGCTCACCAAAACTCTCCAATCCTATCACTGCTGCGTTTTTGCCCCTGTACTCACGATTGATTCACTTTCAGAGACATAGCAATCCATAGGTTTTAAGATACTTACTAGTCAGGTACATTATTAGGCGTTTAATATGGGGTTTTGAGTCCATTTCGTTGAGCAAGGAGTAGCTCTTGTCTATTACATATTTGGCTTAAGGAACTTTATCTGTGCTCATTTCAATCTCTGGTTTTATGCAGCACCCCAACTCACCTTTCCCCTTAAGCAAGCATAAGTTGATTTTCTAAATTTGGGACCATGTTCTGTTTTGAAATTCAGTTCCTGTGTAGCCAAGTTTACATTCCGTGTATTAGTGATATCTTATGATGTTTCTTTTTCTGTGTGACTTATTTCAGTTAGAATCATCATACCTGAATCCACTCATTATGCTGCTATGGGCCTGATGACATAGATGTCATTGCTGAGTGATATTGCATTGTACGTAAGTACCACAACTTCTTTATCCATTTTTCGCTTTATGCGATATTGAACTTGTACCGTAAACGAGTTTCTTGTAAACAGAGCCATCCCAAACTTTGGGGTGGCTGTGTCTTTTTGATTTTAATTTCCCTAAGCTATAGGACCATAAGTGGAAGTGCCCTAGGCTCTGTTGCTTTGTTTTTTAGATGTTTCAGGAAACACCATACACTTCTCCCGAGTGGCTGTTGGCAAGTTACATCCCACCCATCAGCATAACAAGGCTCCCAGTTCTCCATGGCCTGTCCTGCCTTTCTGGATTTTACACTTTTTTCAGATGGCCCTTTTGACGGGGGGGAAGTGAGACTTCATTGTAGTGCAGATTTCCTTTGCAAGCTTGCTTGGTTGGCCAAAAAGGGCGTATGCGTTTTTTCCTGAATATATTCAGGAAAAAACGCATACGCCCTTTTTGGCCAAGTGCATCATTGTCGACCTTCTGCCTCTTTTCCTATGCTTTAAATGCAATTCCAGTCTACCTCCTGAAATCGGTTTCCTGCAATTCTGCCCGGCTTTCAAGTCCTCTTGGCAGCCTTACTTCAGTATATTTTTGGATGATAGCTGTCATTTATAACTCTGCAGGTTTGTGAATTACAGTGCCCCTGAGCTCCTTTCTTCAACTCGCTTTCTTGTGAGCTGGCCGCAACACCGCAGGTTTGCTTCAGGCCCTAATCTGGTTCCGGCATGGCACGCTGAGCCTTTGGTTAATTCCTCTTCCTGGTGGGAAATGAGAGTTAAATTTTCCCGTCCAGACACCTCCAGCTAGTCTCTCATTGGTTCTCCCTATTCCTGTTCATCTTCCGCAGAATTTGCAAACTGGGCCAAACAGGAGGTTAAAGGCACTGACTCTCCAAGTCGGGAGAGTGTTAGTAAAGCATCTGGAATGTTGCACCCGAGTACCAGGGGACGAGAACTGAGACATATTTCAACACGTCTCCCGATCACACGGTTGATCATATTCTGGGTTCCACATGCATGTTTTAGCTGAAGGAAGAATCCCTTAAACCTGGAGAGTTGAGACCCGTGGAATGGGTACCATGCAATATGACTTCAAAGGGTCTTCATTAGCTCACCAAAACTCTCCAATCCTATCACTGCTGCGTTTTTGCCCCTGTACTCACGATTGATTCACTTTCAGAGACATAGCAATCCATAGGTTTTAAGATACTTACTAGTCAGGTACATTATTAGGCGTTTA